>NW_025533803.1:0-7500 GCF_020615455.1 Coregonus clupeaformis | reverse complement strand
GGGTGGGATCTGTCTGACTGAGGAGTGGGTGGGATCTGTCTGACTGAGGAGTGGAGTGGGATCTGTCTGACTGAGGAGTGAGTGGGATCTGTCTGACTGAGGAGTCGGTGGGATCTGTCTAACTGAGTAAGTGGGTGGGTGGGATCTGTCTGACTGAGGAGTGGTGGATCTGTCTGACTGAGGAGTGGGTGGGTTTGATCTGTTTGACTGAGGAGTGGGTGGGATCTGTCTGACTGAGGAGTGGGTGGGATCTGTCTGACTGAGAGTGGGTGGGATCTGTCTGACTGAGGAGTGGGTGGGTGGGATCTGTCTGACTGAGGAGTGGGTAGGATCTGTCTGACTGAGGAGTGGGTGGGATCTGTCTGACTGAGGAGGTGTGGGATCTGTCTGACTGAGGAGTGTGTGGGATCTGTCTGACTGAGGAGTGGGTGGGATCTGTCTGACTGAGGAGTGGGTAGGGATCTGTCTGACTGAGGGGAGTGGGTGGGTGGGATCTGTCTGACTGAGGAGTGGGTAGGATCTGTCTGACTGAGGAGTGGGTGGGATCTGTCTGACTGAGGAGTGTGGGGATCTGGTCTGACTGAGGAGTGTGTGGGATCTGTCTGACTGAGGAGTGGGTGGGATCTGTCTGACTGAGGAGTGGGTGGGTGGGATCTGTCTGACTAAGGAGTGAGTGGAATCTGTCTGACTGAGGAGTGGGTGGGTGGGATCTGTCTGATTGAGGAGTGAGTGGGTGGGATCTGTCTGACTGAGGAGTGGGTGGGATCTGTCTGACTGAGGAGTGGTTGGGATCTGTCTGACTGAGGAGTGAGTTGGATCTGTCTGACTGAGGAGTGGGATCTGTCTGACTGAGGAGTGGGTGGGATCTGTCTGACTGAGGAGTAAGTGGGATCTGTCTGACTGAGGAGTGGGATCTGTCTGACTGAGGGGTGGGTGGGTAGGATCTGTCTGATTGAGGAGTGGGTGGGTGGGATCTGTCTGACAGGGAGTGGGTGGGTGGGATCAGATTGTACCATGTGTAATCAGTGGTAGGCAATAGGACTGATTCCCTATCTCGATCCCTCTATAGGACACTTTCAAAGTACATGCAAACCCCACCTTGTATCAAGCAGGCTAACACACACACAGAGACACACACACAGACACAGACACAGACACAGACACAGACACAGACACAGACACACACACACACACACACACACACACACTTATCCACACTTTGAGCACTCTGTTGAAAAAACTATTGTTTATCACTCTGGAGCTTCCCTAGTTTAAAGTTTGAGTAGATATAACAGATTAGGAGATAGACTGGAAGAAACCTCTCCTCAACTGGACTCAAGCTCAGGACCACAGGATGGAAATAAGAACACGAAGAAAACACACATGGTGGGGTATTTATGGAATTCACAGAAGGAACAAGTGCTCTCTCTCTCTCTCTCTCTTTCTGGGATCAGACTGGGTTCTAGCCAACTGGCCATAGAACCCGAGTTATCAGCTCGACTTCAGACAGTGTTGGCCCTCTGAGCTGCGAAAGCCTCGGTCTGAGCGCAAAGCCGAGGCTATCAGAATAGCTCTGTGAACTACCTCCACTGCACTAGAACAATATGGGAGATTAAGATTAGGGAGCCCCCTAGTTTAAATCAGGCATGTTGAAAGGCTCTTGATACGCTGGTATCAGAAGAAGCTGAGTAGTGTTTCTTACTGCTATAGCACAGGAATGAGTCTGTCCATTATGGGGTAGGGTAACTAACTTAATTTAGACAGTTGATCTATGATCTATAGATGTAACACATCTACACAGACAGATTTAATTGTTTCTCAACCCATTCCAGCATGATCCCTGTGGGAGTGGTGCACATTTTTTCTTCCAGCCCAGCACCAACACAACTGAACCTTGGGCTAGAATAAAAATGACGGACCCTACATCAGATTGACAGCTAGGGTTGGCTGTAGGAGTGAGTAAAGGTTGTTGAATGTCAACAGTTGCAGATGACTTAAAATAAGCCAGTCTTGTTGCCTTGTCCTCTTCCTCTGTCTTCACCCCGTCCCCAGCCCTGTGTGTCCTTCACATAATGTAGTCATTCCTCCTCTCCTCTTGGAAGTAACAAATACCCCAGTAATGGTACTATCTGACAGAGACACACAGTAGGCTAGGACACACACAGGCAGCAGTTACCACAAGCCTGGGCTCCAGTGGGAGCACTAACAAGGCCACTGGAATACATGTTGGATCCATGGTGGGTCCGCAGAGAGCCATTGTTGGATCTATGGTTGGATTCTCTTTCTATCTCTCTCTGTGTAGATTCAAAGGAGAGGGGACTCTGTCTTCCAGTGTGACACAGACTCTGTCAGTAGACGGGAGTGTCTAAAGATAGTAGAGACCATCACCGCATCTGTGACTTTGAGTTAAGCATCTCAATTCAATTCAATTTAAGGGCTTTATTGGCATGGGAAAACGTGGTGTTAACATTGCCAAAGCAAGTGAAATAGATAATGAACAAAAGGTAAATAAACAATAAATATTAACAGTAAACATTACACTCAGAAGTTCCAAAATAATAAAGACATTTCCAAATGTCCTTAATATGTCTATATACAGTGTTGTTACTTAACAATGTGCCCAAATAGTTAAGTACAAATGGGAAAATAAATAAACATAAATAGGGTTGTATTTAGTAATGGTGTTTGTTCTTCACTGGTTGCCCTTTTCTTGTGGCAACAGGTCACAAATCTGCTGCTGTGATGGCACACTGTGGTATCTTCACCCAGTAGATAAGGGTTTTATCAAAATTGGGTTTGTTTCTCGAATTCTTTTGTGGATCTGTGTAATCTGAGGGAAATATGTGTCTCCTAATAGGTCATACATTTGGCAGGAGGTTAGGAAGTGCAGCTCAGTTTCCACCTCATTTTGTGGGTGTGCACATAGCCTGTCTTCTCTTGAGAGCCAGGTCTGCTCGTGCCTTTCTCAAGCAAGGCTACTGCTCACTGAGTCTGTACATAGTCAAGCTTTGCTTAAGTTTAGGTCAGTCACAGTGGTCAGGTATTCTGTTCCACTGTGTCCTCTCTGTTCAGGGCCAAATGGCATTCTAGTTTGCTCTGTTTTTTTGTTAATTCTTTCCAATGTGTCAAGTAATTCTCTTTTTGTTTTCTCGATTGATTTGGTTGGGTCTAATTGCGTTGTTGTTGTTGTTGCTCCTGGGGCTCTGTTGGGTTTGTTTGTGTTTGTGAACAGAGCCCCAGGATCAGCTCTGGGGACTCTTCTCCAAGTTCATCTCTCTGTAGGTGATGGCTTTGTTATGGAAGGTTTGGGGAATCGCTTCCTTTTAAGTGGTTATAGAATTTTAACAGCTCTTTCTGGATTTTGATAATTGTGGGTATTGGCCTAATTCTGCTCTAGCCATTATTTGATGTTTTCATTACACGGAGGATATTTTGCAGAATTCTGCATGCAGAGTCTCAATTTGTTGTTTGTCCCATTTTTTCTCTCTCGTCTCTGTTTTTCTCTCTCTCTTTCTCTCTCTCTCTCTGTCTCTTACCCTCCTTTCTCTCACTTTCTCTCTCCTTGTACAGAGGCATCTGTCATGTTGTATTTTTACTCTGATTGGACAAAGCCTCTGTGTGTTGCAACACCAGATCACCTGGCTCCCATTTAACCACACACAGTCTCCCACTACAGTGCTCTATCAATTTGTTCCCTTTACAGTAAAGTAAGCAACATTAGTACATTTCCATTAATGCCTGCCATAAAGAAGCAGATATGAAACACTCTTTGTGTTCGTTGGAAGATATGCACCAATAAAGTTCAGTTTAACATATCAATGACAGCTTTCTCTCTCTCTCCTCTCTCTCTCTCTCTCTCTCTCTCTCTCTCTCTCTCTCTCTCTCTCTCTCTCTCTCTCTCTCTCTCTCTCTCTCTCTCTCTCTCTCTCTCTCTCTCTCTCTGTCTCTCTGCAGTGTAGTGCAGACTATTCTCCAGTGTGTAGTTCCAACAATCAAAGATATCAGAATGAGTGTTTTTCTGGAGACAGGACGCCCTGTCAACAGACAAGATACACACTGCATCCCCTGGGCCCTTGTCCTACAGTATCACTTTCGTCTGGGGGTCTCTTTCACTGGAACGCAATCTTACTGTGGAATGTGATGTCAATCTAAATATATCAATCTATGTGTGTTACAGACGCTTCGTTCCAGGGATCAGGTGATGGAGGCGAAGATGTTTCTCTCCCAGGTCTGAATCATTGTCTATCGATTTATGCACACGTGACCACACACAGGTTACCACAAACACACACACACACACACATACTACACACAACATCTCTGTCTCTCTACTGTCCCAGGGGGTTCTGGAGAGGCTGGCGTGGGACAGAGGGACTCGTCTGTGAATGTGTCAGTTTGGATCGGAGGCATTTGGCGAAGACGCAGAAGATGTGTATGGGTGAGAGAGGAGGGAGAGGAGGGAGGGAGGGAGGAGATGGAGGGAGGAGGGGAGGAGGGAGGGGAGGGAGATGGAGGGAGGAGGGGAGGAGGGAGGAGGGAGGGAGGGAGTAGAGGAGGGAGGAGAGGGAGGGAGGAGAGGAGGGAGGGAGGATGGAGGGAGGAGGGAGGGAGGGAGGAGGAGGGAGGAGGGGAGGGAGGGAGGAGATAGAGGAGGAGGGAGGAGGGAGGAGATGGAGGGAGGAGGGAGGGAGGGAGGAGGGAGGAGGGGAGGAGGGAGGAGATGGAGGGAGGAGGGGAGGGAGGGAGGAGATGGAGGGAGGAGGGGAGGGAGGAGGAGATGGAGAAGAGGGACGCGGGGGAGAGGAAGGAGGGAAGGAAAAACTGGGAGGAGGCAGGAAGGGAGAGAGGAGATAAAGGATGGAGAGGAAGGGGGAGGAGAGGAGAGAGAGAGTAATTGTGAATTTCCAGTCAATGCACAATGTGGATGTGAGACAGCGACATTAAATATGGATGAACTCCAGCAATTAACCTGTGTGTATTAATACAGGAAGAACATGAATACACACACACACACACAGGACTGAGTCTAAGTCTCTCCTCAGGTGTGTGTGTGTAACATCGCACTGTTTCCACATCAAAATTCAACCCTGTGTGTCGCCGACAGTTCCTCCAGACAACCCCTGTCAGGTAAAGGAGGCCTCGTGGTCAGAGACAGAGCGGGGATCGAGGTCACACCCTGGGCCCTGCCAAGGTACACACACACACACACATACACACACACCCTCTTACACACACACACATACCTCTCACACACATATACCCACACACACACACACATACCTCACACACACACACACACACATACCTCTACACACACACACTACCACACACACACACACTACCTCATGTACACACACACACAACACACACACACACACATAACGTACCTTTTGAACCACAAAATGCTAAATTTTTTATAAATGAAGATAAGCTGTGCGTGTTATTGCCATCCCACATGTTGGAGTAGAAATCATCAGTTGTTAATGGTTGTGCTCTTTTCTCAGGGAGGGCTGCGGGGCCTGTACATCCCTGTCCTTCCCGTACAGGGAAACTACTGTCTCCATGGAGACTGTCAATACCCTGACAACCTGGGCCCGCCTCCTGTAGCTGTCATGCAGGGTTCAGTGGGCCCCGTGTGAGCAGACTCAGCAACGTTCTGTATGTGGTTCCTTTCACCCTGGAAAGATTCGCTCACGTTCTGTTACCGCTCCATCATCGGAGCGTGCAGATCACTATCTCCTGGTCGTGCTGTGTGTCAGCAAGGTCAGTACACAGCCACACTTATACACACATACACACACACACTTACACACACACACACACACACTGTTTTGATTGCTCACAAGTCTGACCATCCTAGCCGAAGGATACAACTCTCTAATTTGGTTTGAATCGCTCTGCCTGTTGTTGTTGTTGTTGTTGTTGTTTGTTATTCCTGACTATTGTTGTTTTAGATTTTGTTATTGTTTCGGTAATTGTTGTTGTTTGTTTCTTCATTGTTATTTTGACTGGTGTTGTTGTTTATTGTTGTTGTTGTTTTTGTGCTATTGTTATTGTTGGTGTTGTTGTTATTTTGACTGTTATTGTTATTTTTTTCTTATTGTTGTTGTTGTTATTTCTCTGACAGGAAGTCCCTGGCCAGAAAGAGGAAGTCAGCCCAGAAGCAGAGTGGATATCCGGCCTGAACCGCGCTCCGCACTGCTACACTTCTCATCTACACATACACATACACATATATACACATATACTATATATACACACACACCCAATATACACACACACACTATACACACACATATAAACACACACACCCCATCCACAGCTGCAACAGCACAGTCTACCCAGGCCACACTGCTTACCACTGCCCACAGGCCCCCTCTATTCATCCCCTCACCCCTAATTTACCTCTTCCAACCCTACTAAGTGTCTCAAGCCATGCCAAGCAGTCCAACCTCTTTGCAGATGCAGGCCACTATTTTACCTATAGCTGTAGAGCAGAGGTGTCAAACGTCCGGCCCCCTTGGTGGCAGATCAGGCTCCTGTGAGTTTAAATCTATTATGAGATGATTTTTGTAAAATATAAAAACAGGCTGCAATTTTTCAATAAAATAAAACTGCTGTTCCAATTGTGTCCACTCGATGGCGCAATAGCAATTATGTTAAACAAGCAAACTGTTTATGCAGGGAATGAGCAAATAGGTCAAGCAAGTGCAGCCAGTCCGGATGAGCTACTTTGTTTTGTACGATATTCCTTCACTCTCTTTCCCAACATTATGTGCTTTGCTTGCCCTCATTGCCCCAATATGCTCTCTGTCAAAAGACAAAAGTGGACACAGAGTGCACAGTTCCCAAGAAAAATTGTCATCCTTCTATTTATTCACGGAATTGAATAGGATGGATTTCCGATCTTTCAGTGGTTGATTGTATTGAAGCAAATGTAAGTCTGGTTTTTGGTTACGGTGGTTGAAAGCAAGACATTACAGATCGCACAACTGGCACATTTTAATCATGAGTTATTAGCCCACGGTGGCCGTCACGAGGTTCGTGGGTTAGTGCCGCAGCGGGCTGCGCTGATATTTTCACTGCACTCGTCGGTAGCAGCTGGACAGAGGCCGAGTAGACTGGTCACGCTGTCAGCTAACTACAGATATTGCGCCCTCAATTAACCGGGAAAAAAAAAGCAGGCGTTGTGACAAGGTTCAGAGGAAGAAAGTGCAATCTACAAATGGAGGACGTATTTTACTTTTCCATATTTGCACCCAAGGCTTTGTGTTGCAAGTCATTAAAGATGAATAACGTCATAGAAAAAACAAAAGCTCTCAAGGCTCATATAAGCCCTTGAATCACATCCTGAAGTTATTCTCCCTCAAATCAAATCAAATCAAATCAAATTGTATTGGTCCTCATTATCTAGCAAATTTGCAACATTACAGTGAAATCTTTACTTACCCCTTACCCATTTTTATTTTCATAAAATAAAACACACACTAAAAGAAGTTT
>NW_025533802.1:300000-409842 GCF_020615455.1 Coregonus clupeaformis | reverse complement strand
AACTGATGGTCACATTTTCTGTTGTTTACTTTATTTATTTTTTTGTTTGGAACCAAAGAAAGATGGCTTTGTTTGAGGCGGGATAGACTTGTCAAAATAAAAGAGAGTGATCAAACATCAACATATAGAGCTCTTATTGTCATTGCTAATAACAGTGCTAATTTGCAGAAAGATTGCAGAATTCTGATCGGAATTATTGTGTCAAAGATATTTTTAAAAAATTACAATACTAATAATGAATACCACAAAGCAGTAGTACAAATCTGCTTACAACACAGTATGTGACAAAAACAAATTAGACAAGACATGAACAACGCTCCATTTTGTTTCCAGGTTTAGAAATAAATAAACTCAATGAGGCGTTCAAGAGAACCGATGACTACTAACCGATGTCCATATTGGCTCAAGCCACGTTGGGTAACACCACTTGAATGCTCTGCTATTAGGTCTAGTGACTTAACTATGTCAGAACAATTACATAAATTGTTATTAATAGTCATGACAGCTGATATAAGCTTGACAGCTGACTTGACACTTTCATGGCACAAATCTTTGCTTAAGTCAGTTCATTGGCTAGGCATACAGTAAGCTAACCAATTTACATAAATAACAAGTTTGTGTCATGACAGTGTAAAGTATTGTCAGTATTTTGACATCAGTTTTCATGACCGAAAATGACATGTTATGACTGCGTTATGTCACCCTTATGACAGAGAAGTCAATTAAAGTGTTACCAAACCTGTATCCGATTTGCCTGTGTAAACCATTGTGGAATACTGAGTATGGTACATACCGTAGTGTATTTTACACATATGGCTGACAGCATAATAGTCATGCAGGGTATTTATTTACATAATGTATACTGGCATCTATTTACCAATCCGTATGCAGCTTATTATTATTGTATTAACAGTAATTGTTATCTAGTTATGCCATTAGGTGAGCTTGGAGATTATATTTACATGAGTTGATCAAGTATATTTGAAAAGCACAACCAACTGTTATATCAGCTTAATGCTTGTGCTACTCAACTGCTTCATCTGATACAACCCTATGAGATTAGGCATCATTTCACACCACAACCATTGAAGACATTTTTGTGAGAAGCGGTCTCAGGTAAATGATCCTTGAAACAGCCACAGTGATCAGTGTTCACGATCTTTCAAAGCACTGTTTACATACACACACACACACACATTGTCTCAACAAGATACATTTTGCCTGCTGTATGAAAAAGCAGTGAGTCATGTATGCCAGATTGATCCAAAATGGATTCTAACCCATTGGTTCCCATTTAAGGATAAGTTAACACTTAGCCTTAGCAAAACAGAGACATTGTCCAAAAATACTTGTAATTAAATCATGGGCACAAGCATAAATAGGAACATTCTGTGCTACCCCCGCACATTCAAGAGCAAACCACAACGCAATCAGTGCTTGTAATGCATAAGAACAAAAATAAATCAGGCCACCTCTTGCACGAACAGAACCTTGTGTTTAATGCTCGACAAACCTCTAAGAGTATCCATCTTCTCTCTCTATATAAAAATCAACTAAATTATTCATTTCTCATCATCATCAAAAGCTACTGAGTCACAGCACATATCACTATTGAACTATATGAGATGAAGATGACTATTTCAACTGAATATGTACCAGGCCTGGACGCTTGTTGAACACTGGTCAATGTTGCTGATAACCACTGGATCAGGAAGAGAGAGGAGACTCTCATTTCCCTCCAGATCCAGGGTCAGCAATAGAGATAAGAAAAGAAAAAGCACAAAACACACCCCCCTTCCCTGACACTTCGATCAAGTACGGACACAGTGAAGAAGGACTATAATGGACAGATCTAGAACAGGAGCAGGAACAAGCTAGCCTGGTATCCAAACTGGGATTGCGCTGCATTTCACAGGAAAACAGAGAGCGCAGCTCAATCTGCTTAAACAAGGCTAACTAAGTGAGTATGATGTAGTGTGACATACAGAAGGGGAGCCCCAGAAAATGTGTTACTGTGTCCCAAGCTTGATAGCAATGCCAACACGAATGGTGTAGAGATGGAAATAGCAACATTGAATGTAGATCACAGTACAGTACAGAAAATAACACATTGCACCTGTTGTGAGTGAATTGTGTGGCTATGAACAGGTAAGTAAGAGCTGGGAGACCGACAGCTGCTGATAATACAAAGAGCTTTGCATGTCCACTGGGCCGTGTCTCACCCTGCAAGTAGCTACCAGCAGTCCTGGGTGGCGAGATGTGACTGGGGCTCCCCGTGGAGGCCGGGGGTTGGACGCTAACGGGACGCCAATTCAGATGAGTCAGGGACGGGGAAGACGATTGGGGATCTTGTGATGGTGAAGGTGTGATGGTGTCCACGGGGAGGGGGGAAGACGCTTGAAGAGGGGGCGAAGGACGTGAGGTGGGGGGCTTACAACATGGCTGCCACTGTGTCCTGCTGGTGACGCAGGGGTCAGGAAGGATCGCGATTCATTTGGCTTTGATCTCGGTGTAGTCGCTGCCGTCATCCCCTCCTGAGGCCCCCCATCTCTGGAGCGCCTCAGAAACTCCAGGGCGGCATAGTTCAGCTCTTGCCTCTCCAGGTCTGCCATAGAGCCCACAGGTTGATAATCCCCGTCTTCTCCCTGTTGAAGGTATGGAAAGAGAGAAGGCCCATTCAGAATCACAGATTATACCAGCACAGTGCCACCAATGCCATTGACATCTCAGAACATAGAGCGTATAAAGGTATAACATGACAGACATTGAGAGAGGAGAAAGGAGGGTTAGTTGTTATTGGTGAGCAGAGGTGTAAGACAAGGAGATTGAGGTGGTTGAACATATCCTGCTAGTATCGAGGCAGCCATGCAACAGCAGTCATGGAAATCAAAGGCAAAGACAGCACATGGAAGCTGGATCTCAGATTAGTGAGACGATCAGCCATATCTGGTTGTTTGGGTGACACATACAATGGCTCAGTTCTGCACCATTATCAAGGTCATATGGCCTCAGATCTAGTCCGAATGTAGGAGATGCGAACTGGGGGAGGGTTGGCACTTTGCTTATGGGCCATCTCTGGCTTGGAGTTGTGTGGCCCTGTCAACATTCCCTAGTTAATGGGGCTACTTTTATTCTGAATGGGGCCACATTCATTCTATGACAAGGTCTGGACATTTCATGTTAAGGATCCACTTCAGGACCGTAACACCAAGTGGTTAACTGGGCCAAATGGTAAGTCGTTATATTGTAGATTAGGCCATCATATACCTTTGCTGTCTGGGATGTGTGGGAGGGATGCTGCCCACTACCAGAGACCTGGAGTTGGGATTGGGGTAGGTTGTTTAGGTACCTTACCGTACTCTCCTCTAGAATGGAGGTAAATCCTTTGAGCCCAGAAGCTCTGTCTTGCTGCCAAGAGTTAGGGAAAAGAAACAGAGACAGAAGAACGAGAGAAGCGATGAAGCAGAAAACAGTGGTTTGGAAAGGTTATGGTTGCAGCTACTCCATGTACTGTGGATAGATAGCTATAGGGGTACTGGGACTCTCAGGCTAGGTCAGTAGTTGGCTGTTAGTTTACATTTTCTCTTTAACATACAGGTCATATCGGTTTTTGATAATTTATGAGTATCTCCACGGAATGAACATTACCGTACATCAAAAAAGAGACATGAATTGAACGGGTATAGTATAGTATCAGCATCAGCAACGGGTCAGCTATCTTCATAAATAAATAATAATAAATAAATATCTTTCTCGTGTCTGGGACAGATCTGAGATCATTATCATCATTATAGTCATCATCATCAACATGTCTCACCACTTTCTTCCTCAAACATTGTTTGTCCTTCTTGACTGTGCTGTAGTACAATGCTGCCCCTCCAGTTTAGACACCAGGTCCTGCCCAGGCTCGCCATTCTCTCGGGGGGTGGAGTCACAAGATCAGACTCCGGTCTCATGACCACTAACTAACTGAGGGTGATGCACTCCAAGCCTGGGCATCCATTTTAAAAACAAGGGCCTGTTTCCCAACATAGTTAACAATCTACAGGCCTATAATTTATGGTTGTGGTCGACGTTCATGGTTGTGGTTATCGCTTCCATGGGTTTAGCTATGGTTGAGCCGATTAATTCTCTTCTGGAGCGACTTTCTGTAAAACCATTTGGTTTGAGTGTGATATTGCTATAATGCTGAAGCACCTTAGTTAAGTAGGCTACCGTGGCTGCATTTTTAAGCTACAAGTCAAGGGTACAAAGCAGTATCAAAGCAGGGAATAGAGCCTGCAAACTATAGGCTACGGTTAGTCTGGCTTGCTAACCCCACTCCAACAGGCAGCCATTTTGGACTTCCATCTCAGAGGATTTCAGAAAGGGGACTAGTGATGGCAAATTAATTGAACTCGCTTCCATGCTAGCATAACTTATGACCATGATTCTCACGTCCCATCGATCAATCATTCACTCATGAATACACAGAGGTGTTTTGGAATGGATGGCTAGGCTGAAGTGTTTCCTTATCATCAATTTAAACAGGAAAATGACTACTGTAGCTGTCGGTGAGGGTGGATACTCACTTTTTGTTGTTATGGTCTGTTACATATCTCAGCTCTGCTGCGTATGATGAAGGCGATGACAGCCACCCACCAATGGTGCCGACGATCACTGCCACCATGTACTTCTTCAACATCGGACAAGAACATCATATTGAAGGTAGTGTAGAAACAGAAAATACCGTTTAGCTAGGGTCATGGTACTAAAATTTAGCTTGTTTTACATTCAAGATAATAATGCTACTGCTATATCAAGCCAATGGGGTAGCCAGTTTGTGCTCTTACTTATACAGTCAATCTAGATATCATATAAAGGTACAGTCATACTTCTCATTCTCAGTTCAATCTCCATGTATGCTCGCCTCATACAATGCTTAGCATTTTAACGGTATGGAGTTTGTTTCTGTGTTTAACCATAAACCTGAACTTGTGTACTTACTCTCCTGCTGCAACTCCAGATGAACGCTCTCTCCCGACTCCGCGCACATGCTGCTAATGCTGCAGTGCACATTGACGGCACCGCTGCTCAGGACGCTCACCCTTCTCCCGTAGCTTGATCATGCCCGCGGACGGTGGCCGCCTCGTGTGCGTGTAGTAGCGTTGTAGCGTCCTCCGTGTCGCTGATGGTGATGTTCTTGTCGGGAAGGTAGAACTCGATGGCGGGCTCAGGGTTGCCCGTAGCCATGCAAACACACTGAACTCCCCTCCCTCACCACATGCACTTGGACTCTTCCAGAAGGACAGGGGCGCTCTGAAGAGAGGGTGGAGGTAGGGGTACGACTTGATATGGAGAGGGGACGGGATGGTGTAAAAAGGGAAGGAGTGTGGTACAACGAGTGTGGTACCATACCATATGATATGAAACAACATTACATGATTTGGATGACCCACTCACATTCCACAGTGATGTTGAGGGAGCTGCTGGCTCGCCCGTGTTCTCGTTGCTCTGCCAGGCAGCGGTACTGTCCGTCTCTGAGGGGTAAGCTCCAGAAGCTCCAGCACAGACACCCCTCAAGCCGTGGATGGTGCCTCCACTCAGCTCCCCGCCCAGCCAGGTGGAGGGTGGGCGCGCGGATTGCCTTCTTGGGTGCTAAGCATTGCAGGGGAGATGGAGGAACCTTCCAAATGGTGGTCAGGGAGCCGTTTACCACTGGCTCACTGGGGAGGGTCTGCAGGGAGTGACAGAAAAGGGATGAAAGGTAGGGCGATAGGAGGAGGATGAAAGCGGGTTGGAACAACGGAGTAAGTTAAAGAGGATAGAACGTACTTGTGTATGTAAAACAAGAGTGCATAAGCTATGGGCCCGGTTTATCACATAACTACGCTAAGTCATTATATACCGTAAATTTCACTTCACTACTTCAAAGTGAGAGGCATTTGAACATAAACATTTTATTATTTATCAAAATATGTTTTTGGGCAGAAATGCCTTCTGTATCATGCGGAATTTTCATGTGCCTTAATAACAATCTTGTATGCCATCTTTAAATAAGTGCTACAATTTAAATTTATGTGTCTAGTTGGTTTAGGCCATCGGAAAAAGACAAGAACCTTTCCCACTAGCCATGATTGGCGGAGATAATGGGTGGGCTGGACATTCCCGAGAGATGAGTTCGGATTGGTCTGCCATGTAGCAGGCTTCTGTCTATAATGAGCTGCTCAGTATGTGTAGGTAACTTTCTAACGCAGATTTTTTAGCTGCCCACTTCTGGAGGACCAAGTTCTGAAATCAGTGGAATTCTCGGTGTGAAGCAGAGCATGATAGCTACGGAGATGGAGAAAATTCAGTCGCTTGATTGCAAAATGCGGAGGGAGTCGAAAAGAGAACACAAAACACCTGTCTCCCGGATTACATTCTTCAAACTTTAAGGGCAACCATGGCATCCATGACAGAGAGGAAGAATCGCTCATCCATGTACTGTATAATGTGGTAAGAGTATAGCTAGCTACATTTTTTATTATATGTTTCTAATTTTCATTGCAAGTTAAAGCATACTGTTAGCTAGCTAACGTTTTTTTTTGGGCAAGTGTCAACTAGCAGGCTGGCTGGCTCGCTAGGGCTAACGTTACGTGTAGTGTGGTAATATTATTCATATCTCAGAGCCATTTGCACTGCTAGTTGCAGCCCAATGTTAGCTAGCTAGCACCGTTTACACCTTCTGTATCTTGTGCATGTGACAAATAAACTTTGATTTTATTTTATAGTGTGTGTATACCAGAGACTGTAATGTGAACAACATGACCTTCACCAAAGTGAAAATAGGATTAAACGTTAGGCCAACAAGACAGTGTCCAAGCAAAAAATTATCCAGTAGAAGGGCTACTTTTACACTCACAACCATAAGCAATTTTTCTGTAATTAGCCTCGCCATTAACTTTGTAAATAATATCTTGTTGTGAGTTTATTTTTCTGTAATAATGAATGACATCCATACAGACATGTGTTGATAGACGTTAGTATAAACCAGCCTTTAGTCTTGAAATCTTTGGTTGTTTAGTACATGACCGTACTCACTGTTTAGCACATGGCCTCAAGCATCTGAATCCTTAAAGAGATGGGTGGGGCTAAGGCTTAAGAGGGTGTGAACGATGCTGAATGGGTGTAGACAAAGAAGAGCTCTCCAGTAGGTCTACTAAAACATTCAAGGGCCATTTTCAAGTTGATCAACTTTCAAAACATAATTACTTTCGATTGTTCCTCAACTGTAGTGTATGATATATCATTTTTACTTTTATCCAATGTAAAAAAACACAATTTCAAATTTTGCTACATAAGACCGAATCGAGCCGCGTTGGGTTTCATATGTCACCGCAAGTGACATAAAACTAAAATGTCAGCTTGGTTGACTTATAACTACAATGGTTAAATGTAACTATTTTTGATTATTCCACAAAACACAATGTTGCACAATGACACTCACACAAGACGGCCAGCAAGCATGGATGTGTTCATGACGCCAGTAGCCGTTATCCCCCACGCAGGTGTAGATGCCCTCCTGAGCGGGGGTTAAGTCATCCAGGGAGAGCGCAGGCGTTGGAGGCCGTGTCCCCAGCAGCTCCTGGTCCCCAAACAGCCAGGAGATTCTGGGAGGAGGGGTTACTGTCCACCCACAGTGCAGCTGGCCACGGAGCTGCCCTCCATCACCTCCACGGACACGTTCACCCACACCGAAAGCGAGGGGCGCTCTGGGGGAAGAGAGGAAGGGGGAAGGTGGGGTTAGACTTGTAAAAGCGCGACAAGTGTATAACCTGGTTAAAAGTGACAAGGCGTGAGGGATTGGTTATTTGGACACAACAGAGGACATATTATGTAAACGTGGGGGGATTATATAAATATAGAAGAATACAATCCTGCCGACTACGCCAAACCTGGTTAAACCAGACCCAACACTGCGCCTCATCATTGTTTCAAAGAAAAACAAAGGTGAAACATAGAAAAACAGGTTTGGATGCAAGGCTCACATACCCTATGGCAGCCATGTCACAATCATGCAATATATTGCTAAAATCAAGCTGCTATCCTTCTTACTGTTGATGGAGAATAATGGATAACTGTAGATATTGAAAATGGTTCACAAATGTGTGCGTCAGAAATATGGCAGGATTAGTTATTCCATATTTATATAATCCCCCACATTACATAATGTGTCCTCTGTTGGTGTCCAAATGACACGCTTCTCACAGAACTTGAGGATTCAACCTACAGGTTCGGTGGACAACGGCCCAGCTGGTCACTTACACTTGACGTCCCAGAGAGATGAGTCTCTCGTAGGACCAGGGTGCTGTTGGGGTAGTAGACCCTGCAGCCCAGGAGCTGGTCCAGCTGTCTGGGCCTGGGGGGTGAAGGTGAGCGTGCTGGACAGTACGGCTGTATTGCTTTCTTCCACGTAGTCTGAGGTATACCCGGGTTCAGGCATGGTAGTCTGTGTTCATCCATTCGATCTCTGGGCTATTCTCTCACAATTGTCTGGAGCAGATAGCACGTCAACTCCAGATTCTCACTCAGCCGACTATCTCCTCAGGGATGTCAATGTTGGCTGGTCTGGGGGGTGTGAATGAGTTAAAATTCACCAATTCACAATATTTACCTGTTCTCATTAAAAACTATAATAATTATAATCACAGCTAGGGTAATCCCACCTGCCCCAGATCTATTTGTCTCCAATCTATGTATCCAGAAAAAGACATGTAGACAGCACAACATATATGGTAGCCCAGGCTAGGGAAATCCAGACAATAAATGTGACACCTAGTGATTGTAAAACAATTGTAAACATAGTAAATGCTTACCCGGCACCTTGAGCTCAGAGAAGTCTGGGTAGGTGTAGATGCTGGCACCCAGCCAGGTCGGCACGGTGAAGTAGTACCTCCCTGAGTGCTCTGTACCTATATTACTGATGAGCAGTGGGAGCAGTTCCTCTGGTGCAGGTCCCCAATGAGCTTGGTACCCTTTGTAACTTTCATGCACAATGTCTGTTCATTGAACACCACAGGTGGGAAGAGCTGGGGGTAGGGCTGGCCAAAGTACCAGATGCCGTGGATGCACGCGCCACGGCCGGATACTGGACGGGTACGATGGAATGTGCAGGGGATGTCAACTTGCAGGAGTTGAGAGTCATGGCTGAGATGTCCCTGGGTATCCATAATCGTTCCACTGGCCACTGACATCTGAGGGAGGGAAGGAGGGAGATGGGAGGAAGATTGGAAAATGGTAATATTGAGAGTGAAACTGTATATCAATGAACAATCAATCTACAATACATATACAGCTTCAAAATGGACTCATGAGAAAAGATGAACAGAGAGAGACAAAGAGAGAGAGAGAACAGAGGATGATATCATGAGGTTCTCCAGGGTGAGCTGGTAAGAGCAGAGACCCTATGTGGAGGAAGACATATGTCTCACTCTCACCACTGGCACCACTGTTTAAGCGAGAGGGACAAGGTTGAGCCAAGATGGACGCCGCCAGCCATCCCACAGCACTGGAACAGTAGGCTGATTCCCTGCTGCCATGTGTGCCAGTTGGACTACCCTTTTGTTTATGTTGTAAGTTTGGACACACTGGAAAGTAAATGCAGTAAAACCACCCAATCAGTTTTACACTGAAATTGCATATGTAGATTAATTCATTTCTAGTATTAAATCTGTAGTCTTGAAGGGAATATCCACAGTCTGAGTTATTGTGGTGTAATTGAGTAGTTATTCACACTGACAAGAGAGAATGAGAAACATACGTTTTACCTTTGATGATTAGCAACAGTGGCAGAAGCAGCTCCAAACACCACATGGTGTCTGTTTAACCCTGAACCAGAGACCTCTGCAACAGACATCGGACATCAATTACACATCAACTACTTCACACGTTACCATTCTGTTCTGGACCAATGGAGCCCCATGCTATGTGATATATATTGAATATGCGATTATAGTGACATGTAACGAATGTCAGTAGTGGTGGTATATAACTGCAATGGTTAAATGTCACTTTTTTTGGTATATATTCTAATGAGCCTATGTTGCTTTTATCTCAGGTAACAATGACATATCTCAAGATGATTGTGAGTAAAAAGACGGTAGATTACTGACTATCACCTTGAATTGCCCAATGGGCGAAAAAGTAGCCAAGACAGAAAATGTCTGATTTCTCAGCTTGGTGGTCACAGGGTAGTAGCAGTAATGTTCACTACAGAGGGCGCCCAATCACACCCAGACAGCCCGACAGCCCTCTCCCTTAACTTCTCTGTAAAAAACACACAAAAAAACACACACAACAAGTGACATCAGCATCAGGCGATGATATCAGCCCCAGCTGCCTGAGATGCACAGCAGGCTTTTACTGGCACTGGCACATAGACATGGTGACGCACACTCTCTTTTTTTCTCTGCTCTGCTTTCTCTCTCTCTCTTCTCTCCAGACGGCACCTGTTTGGGCCCCGTAGTGTGACTGCTAGTAGAGTCACTCATTAGGCTATTCAACGGAAGTCCCAGGTCTTCGACAGACAAGTCACTGTTGGACGCTGCTCATAACCATGACTCACTACCCTAGTCCCTTGGCCCTTATCCAATAAGCATTACATCAAGTGGCGTCAACCATCACCATTTGGTCCGTTGGTTGTTTGGACCATTTGGTCTATACTTACCCAGTCTGTGTCTCCCCATTTATGTAATTCATGGCGCTATGGAGGCACTGACTTGTCTTTAGCCTTGCCCTCCGAGCAGCCGGGTGGTGCAGATGGTGAGACCTAAGAGTGGATTGAGTTGGAGAGCTCCATGATTAACACACACTACGTCCCCCAGACAGTCTATAGGCTGGATAAGCTGTGTTCATACAGAAAAATAAGGGCAAAATTCTGTTGGTTTTAGGCAGGGTTTGGCAACAATAGGGGAGAGGTTATTCTGGGCTGAGGCACATGAACATCCCGTTCTCAAACAAGCGACCGCACACACACAAACAGCATAGCTCATGCGGATTTCCAAACGGTGTCATAACACTTATACACACCTACACACACACACACACACACACACACACACACACACACACACACACACACACACACACACACATTGGAAATACAAAGTAAAAAAGCGGTCCATACATAATGATAACTTATAACGTTGACTTGGACCTCCTTTAAACCAAACCATGAGGCTCTAGGTTATGGCAATCATATGCTAATGCTAGTAAAACGTTCTAAAATATTGTGTCAAGCTGTACCATCTGCATTAGACAAAACCCCAAGAGAGGGACTGTGTCTGAGCTGAGAGGCAATGCATCAGCAATGGCAGGAGGAACAGAATAGCCCGGAGAGCAGGGCACTGACACCACCAGCAACAACAACGAAAGCCATTGATTGGCAGGTAACAAACGGCCAGCACAGAGACCACAGCCACAGACCACTTGCCCCATACCAGCTTCAGCACCAGGTTCTGGCCCCCTCTCGGTTCCTTCCGGGCTCGGGGTCCCACGCTCTCCCCGAGCCGTAGTGGTTCCCTTGTGGTTCCCCCACAGGCTGAAAAAATCCTGTCTGTCGGGTTCTAAGGAATCTAGGACAGGGGATGGAGAGAGAAAGGGGACAAAGAAGAGAGAGAGAGAGAGAGAGAGAGAGAGAGAGAGAGAGAGGGGAGAGAAAGGGGAAAGAGAAAGACTGTGAGAGATGGTGCAGGCTGTGGGTGAATGTGTGTGGTGGGTAGTTTTGAATATGAATTCAAAAATGTCTCTGCCGCTTTTCCTAGGCCCACCCCACGCGATTCTCCTCTCCCTCTATCGCCATCTCTGCTATGGCCTGTCTCTCTGTTCAGACTATGGACCAGGCTTTTGACTCTCACAACCAGGTCACATTAACCCTGCTAGCATTAGATAACTTCCCCGCCAGGGACCTACTGTATCCACAAAAGAGCCAGTGACCTCAGGGTGAATGTAAGTTGAGCCATAATATCACTATGACTAGTGAGTATGACTAGATGAGTATGGCTGGATTTATACCCATACAGATGATAATATTCTCAATTTCCAAACAGATCCATTGGAATCATACACCCCCCACAGTTAGAGGCTTTAGATATTGTACTGTGCCCTTGTTGACTACCGCTTGCAAGCTAAAAATGAGTAAATATGAGAAATAAAATGAAAAACTGAGCACAAATAAACTAATGGGGTTAAAATGGTTCTTATTTTATTACTACAAAATAAGTATTATATTGGTGTTGTAAATTGTTTTGGGCATTCCCTTGGACGTACCACCACACACACACACAAATGTCCAAAGGCATTTGTTGTGGGATGTGGGAGACAACTGGGTCCAGCAAGCAACTAGGAGGACCCCTACTTTAACAAGAGTACTTCTATTTCATGGAATGGAACGTATTACAGTTTAAGTGGCGTGAGTCACTGTCTCCAAGAGCCATTAGGCCAGAGGCCAAATGATGGCATCCTTCAAGCCATGGATGTTTTCAAGGGAATCCCTACACAAACACATCTACACAAACACACTTGAGGATGGGTGGGGGGAGGTTGGTAGAGTCAGAGTGAATACCTCATTCACAGACTGGAGCCTGTACAAACGAATGTGCAGCATACCACAGCCTCCTACACACACACGCAGCTCACGGCGTGCCAACACACTCCGCACTGTGGCGCTTACGGCGACACAACAGCTATGTGACCTTCCTGCCCACCCCCTCCTCTCTCCTCCCCCCATCCCCTCATCCTCCTCCACTCGCTGTCGTTCCGTTGGGACAAAGCAGTGTTTCCCTGCGCCATGGTCATTGTGTGTGTGTGCCTGTGTGTGTGTGTGTGTACGTGTCCACATGGGGGAGGGTCCCTCCTAAGCCATGTCAACCTTTTAAAGAGCTGAGAGTGTATGCATGCTCATCTGCAAATCTGACTACTATCGCAATGTCATTGTTAGCACTGTTGGCACAGCAACATTTCCAAACTACTATACTTTAGTTAATGGTATTGCGACAAAAATAACACGTTGATGAAATTATTTGATATAGTTGTTTCTTACTCATGATTGTTGGTTCCTGTGTGTTATACAGTAATAACAACATTACACTGCTACAGGTCACAGTTCTGTATTGTCACATTGTAGGTGAAATGTACAGCATAAGCGATGACCTTAGTGAGGACCTTCACTCTTGAAACATTAACATTGTACAAATGACTGCAACACAAATTCCCCATTAGGAGTCTATGGGAGAATCTCAAATGGTTTTGCTCGCCTCCTGCCTCCTCTCCTCTGACCAGGGAATCTGGAAACAAATGCGCTTGTATGAAATGAGACTCTCCTTCTCCACTCGCGCATCATCAGGCAAATTACTTTTATAGGGGTGGAATCCCAAAATAAATGTGCAAAGTGATACAAATAAATGTAGCTAGTTGTGCAAGACATTTTAAAGGTAAAAGGATAAGTAGTGTATCGTTTTTAAATGTGTGCATTCTTTTCTCCTTCGAGAAAACAACAGCTGATTCAAAGGGGGTGTGGCGGATGTTAAAACCCTTCCGTGCAGGCTGCCGGTAGAACGCTCTTGTGCATCCTCTGCTGAAGTAGGTAATCGAGGAGAGGAGGACACTCCTTCGTTCGCCAACTAACAAACTGACGCTCTCCTCGACCACTTATCGGTTTCCGGGTCACGGAGGAGAGGAGGACGGAGGAGTTGAGGAGAAGACGTACTTTTGCTCAATTGAGAATCTCCTTAGGCGTACACTCCACCACTCCTCCTGTTCTTCATTGTGTTTCACTTAGCCTGTGGAGGCAGTATTATCCCAGCCCCAACACAGTAGTTAATAGACAGAATAATCACAGGAATCCTTATCCCTATAATTTCATTCTAACAATTATTCTTCAAAGAGAAAATCATGGTGTACACTGTGCATATGGCCTAGTGTAGGCTATTTCCATGACATATAGTGCCACAATGAGACTATGGACACAGAATCAGTAAGGCAGAAACAGGTCATGACACCTTGCCATATTACCATGACTCATTTTCCAAAAGATCAACCAATAACAAATGGCCCCACTGTCCTCAAGAGAACGAGCCAGCTTAGCCAAAATAATTTGTATTCTTAATATCATATACTGTATGTATGTGAGTGCTCGCTGGTGGCTCATAGGAATAAAGGAAACCCTGTACGCGGAACACTGCCCATTGTGAGGCAGAAACTGGAGGAATTTTCCGGAACAGGCCAGCTCACAGCTTGCGTTGCTGTTTGCCTGTGACGCGTGCTGGTCCACAAGCTCTGGCCCTCACTAAAATACTCCAAGGAGCAGATGGTCTTAAAGTACACCCGCTCCCCCCTCCCACACACACAGCACTCAGAGCTGCCTGTGAGAAGCCCACCCCTCCACCATCACTCCATATCACACAGTCTGTGTGAGGTAGACTACTGCTTATAAGGCCACAATTACAAACTATGACAACATTTTGTTGCGACATGTATAGTGCCTGTACAGTACCTATGTTTGCATGTATGTGTGCATGCGTGCGTGTATTTTCTGAGTGCATTTGTGTGTGTGCTTGTTCTTGCATGCCTGTGCACCTCCATGCATTCAAGAGAGCATTTGTGTGTGTGTGTGTGTGTGTTTACTAATGTGTGTATCCTCTACCTGGCAGCAGTGTGTCTCTGGACCAGTATCTAGTACAGTGCTGCCCAATGCAGTCCCAGCACAGTGGGCAGATGGTGAGCCACAGGCCCCCTCTCTCATTAGAGTGCTCTCTCTTCCGCCCTGCCCAGTAGGGGGCGACAAACAGAGCAGTCACCTGCATAGCCCCACAGGCAGGAGGCGAAGACTTACTGTGGAAAGATATGTATTGCCATTTTCAATCCTTCCCCAAACCTTCTCAATGTCCGAATCCCTTGCCTTCGAATAACCTTCCCACGCTGGTATTATTTGTTTTTGTACCACATATAGATTGAAGGAGTGGGTCGTTTTCTACCATGTTCCTCACTCCTATAAAGTATTTTCGCATCAGTGGTCATGCAGGAGAAGAGCCAAAGAAAGGAAGCTATTTAGCCACAATAGTTCACATGATGAAATTAATCTCTTAATATAGTTTCTTTAAAAAGCTTGCATGTGTTCAGCACACATGGACATTTTGGCACAATAAGCTCAAAACAGTCTGTCCGAATTTGGATTTGGAATCTTCATCTGCTGTTGTATCAGAATTCCATGTAATTGTGGTGAGACACTGGCAAAAGCTCTGGTAAAAGCAGGAACTGTTCATTTCTGTGTGGTTCTCAGAGGAAAATCTGTCCTGTGATTATTGCATGGCTTTCACTAGCCCCCACTCACACAAATGCAAACACACACACACACACACATACACACAAACTCACACAATACTCAATCACTTGCTCATTTGCCACTTCACTTACCCACTCACCTTAGAACACATGTTGAAAGACGTATTTTATATTTTAGTTTACTGCATTTGAAAATCAAGAAGAGGAAGCATTCTCATTCTACTCAATGTCTTACCAATTTCAAGTTATGCTGCTGAGTATTACATGAAAAACGACTGAAATCCAATACATTTGCTGTTTCACTATATTATTGAGGACACACTGAACCCTCACACAGAGACTGCCCCTCATACCTTTAATATTACTGTAGAACAGCAAGAGTCTTCCAGGTGTAACAACTCATCCAAAGTCAACACCTAGACCAGAGGTTGCCAAACTTTTATGAACAGTGGCACACCTTGATGGGATAAACATTTCTGCAGAACATCTAACATTTCCCTATTGATTTAGTGGTAATGACCTCCATCTCATCTGATCCATACTGCAAATCTTCTATTTTCTGTGACAAATGTTTTTTATAGATTAAATATGGTTTATTTGAACTAGTTTCATAGTTTGCATAGTTCCTTACTCATAATGATTCATTTGTGTGTAGGCTACCCCTTTAAGAGAGAATCTGCGGCAGAAAAGATAAATAGCTCAGATAAAATAGGTCTTTAGTTTTGAACGGTTTGAGCTGGAGAGGAGAGGTTTTCTGCATTGTAAAGGTTCAGCCACCGACACAAAGCCATGGTCGGTTTGTTTCTATGGCAGAGGCTGTGGTACAACTTAGCCTAATCAGACTTGCCTGTGCTAATGGTTCTCAAGGTGAAGTAAAATGATACAAATGACTTTGCTCTTGATGCCAGCCTGAGCACATTGGACTTGAAAAACAACAATACAGATGTAACCATGCCAACGTCAATGTATTATTAATGTATTGTCAATGCATTATCTGAGCGCACAGGTGCTCCCAAGTCAAAATTCCATGGGCATTCCACAGGTCAGGTCACCTTTATAAGTAAGTGATCCAAAACATTATTAAGATTAGGAAAGGTTTTGCGGCACACCAGTTGAAAACCACTGCCCTAGACATCTCTAACAAAAGGTATGACACACAGAGAGGCCAAGAAGCACTGAGAAACAAAGTCAATAGCATCCATTAATCTAAGTAAATAATCAATCTTGGCCATAAAACCAACTAACTCCAACTATCTCCATGGACCAATTAACTCCATCTAACTTTGTCCAGAGCTTTTACTCACCTGTGCAGTCAGGTGAGTGTCGCAGGCGTTTCTCGCCCTCTCTTGGGTTTCTAGCCTCAGTGCCAACAAGCCTGTCCCCAACAACACGCACATGCACTACTATACGCTAACCGTCACGCCACCGCTCGCGCTGCCACGAAGAGACCTCTCGCCCCTCTCTGTACCATGCCCCATCAAGGGGGGGGGGGGATAAACTGCCACCACCCCCCTCCCATATGGTAATCAGTCTCCTCAGTGTACCAGCATTGTTCCGTGCCTTTGCCTCGAGGCCCAGCCATTCATAAATGCACACCCCGCACTCCCCTGGCCACAATGACCTCCACTGTTCCCACTCGTCCCAACAAATGTGGGTGAGGCTTTGAGCTCCAAGACCCTTTCCATCCAACACGGCCATTAGTTTAACATTGGATGGGTCCGAGCATATTCGTTTGTTTTGGATTGATGGAGTGCCACGTCCTTGTTTGTTTGAGGTCACTACTACGCCAAAGGGGGATGGAAGAATGGACAGGGAGACAAACAGGGTAAAGATAGAGATGGGAGTTAAAATAACGATGTTATTGTATGGAAATGTTTGTTGTTTTGCGGTAGAAGACCTTTCAGAGGCTAATACATGCCACCCATATCCATATGTAATCTATAGGCCTATTTGAACTATAGCTACAGTACTTGTAGCTGCCACTTAACCTGACCAATAGAGGGCTTGACCAATACATTTGCCACCACAATCTTCTAAAAGGCTGGATATTGAGAATAATGACAGTCACTAAACTTGTCCTGTGGCTGAACCATACTGAACTGGTGTTTGAGGGCACAGTGAGAAGCATGTGACCTCAAACCGCATCACTTCCTGCGTGACCAGCTCATAAACCATTGACACATGGTCAAAAACTCCCTTACAGGTCTCAAGAGGCCCTCTCCTTCCCTCCTGCCCTATTTTCTATGACCTTGTCCAAGACTGAAGGTTAACAACTCAAATGTACTATATAAGAAGGTCAGGCAATATATAGTATTTACGCAACATGTTTCATGAGCTGAAATAAAAGATCGCAGAAATGTTCCAAATGCACAAAAAGCGTATTTATCTCAAATTCTTTGCACAAATTTGATTACATCCCTGTTAGTGAGCATTTCTCCTTTGCCAAGACAATCCAACCACCTGACAGGTGTGGCATATCAAGAAGCTGATTAAACAGCATGATCATTACACAGGTGCACCATGTGCTGGGAACAATAAAAGGCCACTCTAAAATGTGCAGTTTTGTCACACAACACAATGCCACAGATGTCTCAAGTTTTGAGGGAGCGTGCAATTGGCATGCTGACTGCAGGAATGTCCACAAGAGCTGTTGTCAGGGAATTGAATGTTCATTTCTCTACCATAAGCCACTTCCAACATCGTTTTAGAGAATTTGGCATTAGGTCTAACCGGCCTCACAACCGCAGACCACGTGTAACCTCGCCAGCCTAGGACCTCCACATCCGGCTTCTTCACCTGCAGGATCGTCTGAGACCAGCCACCCAGACAACTGATGAAACTCAGGAGTATTTATGTCTGTAATAAAGCCCTTTTGTGGGGATAAATACAGGTTCTGGCTCCCCAGTGGGTGGGCCTATGCCCTCCCAGGCCCACCCATTACTGCGCCCTGCCAAGTCATGTGAAATCCATAGATTAGGGCCTCATTTATTTATTTCAATTGACTGATTTCCTTATATGAACTGCAACTCAGTAAAATCGTTGAAATTGTTGCATGTTGCGTTTATATTTTTGTTCAGTATATTTACAAACATTTATTTCACGATACAAAACAATTATAACAATAACGAACTGAAGGATGATATGACCACTTAAATTAAGAAATTGGACAAATCTATTGGGGCAAGTTGAGGTGGTACAGTCTATCTGAAAATGTTTGCTTCCATTTGGAGCCCTCTGAACATGACCCATTGACTACAGTGACTGTAACTGCAGTATGAGAACATTCACAAGTGTTCTGAGGGCCCGAGGAGAGGTTTAAATATGGGTAAATGCTGAAAAATTATGATATGCACATGGCATATATCCATATACTGATAATAATACTGCAATATTATTATGATATTGCGCTATACACTGAGTGTATAAAGCATTAGGAACACCTTCCTAATATTGAGTTGCACACAGTTTTGCCTTCAGAACGGCTTCAATTCATCGGGGCATGGACTCTACGAGGTGTCGAAAGCATTCCACAGGGATGCTGGCCCATGTTGACTCCAATGCTTCCCACAGTTGTGTCAAGTTGGCTTGATGTCCTTTGGGTGGTGGACCATTCTTGATACACAAGGGAAACTGTTGAGTGTGAAAAACCCAGCAGCGTTGCAGTTCTTGACACAAACCACTGTGCCTGGCACATACTACCATACCCTGTTCAAAGGCACTTACATTTTCACTCTCTGAATGACACACATACAACCATGTCTCAATTGTCTCAAGACTTAAAAATCCTTCTTTAACCCATCTCCTCCCCTTCATCTACACTGATTGAAGTGGATTAAATAAGTGACATCAATAAGGGGATCATAGCTTTCACCTGGTCAGTCTATGTCATGGAAAGAGCAGGTGTTCCTAATGTTTTGTAGACTCAGCATACACTAAATATTGCTCAGGCCTTTATTAGAAAATAGAGTGTGCGAACACAATGGCGAGGGGAGCTGCTCAATGCTCCTCTGGACTGAACCTCTCTCCACCCAAGGCTCAACCACCCCCCCCCACCCCTTCAACCCTCCCTGCTACCACCCCCTCCTGTCCTGACACAGTAGCCATTGTCTCCCAGGACCTGCTGGGAGAAAAGAACAGCACAGCTCGAGCCTGACACCGCACAACACTGGGAAGTCGATGTGCACAGATAATTGTCTTTTAATCACAACAATCCCCTTTTCTCTCTGCTCTCGCTCCTCTTTCACTCGCTGGATTTCTCTCTCTTCTGGTGGCATTAGCTAATTCGACCCATCGCCCTTCTTGTTCTACTATTTCTCACATTAATCTTCCATTGTTTGCTGATGGCAGCATTCAAATGAATCAGGTTTCTTCTTCTGCTTCTCCTAGTTCACCATCTTATCCCCACCACCACCCTCTACCATCGCCAAACACACAAACACACAGCCACACACTTACTCACACACACACACCATCCCTCTATTTGTAGTGTATTTGTAGTGCTCGTGGTGGACAGAGATGGCCAGGTCACCGAGAGAGGGTGAGAGAGCAGAGCACACACTGAGAAAGGATCCATTGTGTTCCAAGCATCATCTTTGGTGGACAGGAGAGATAGATGGTTGTCATTGGTTAAGGGATGGAGAGTTATTGGCACGCATAGACACAGGGTGTCAGTAGAGAGACATATGCCATCTCAAATTCCTCAGCTCTGAGGGTACTACTCTCACTGCTGTAAAACACATACAAAAGAACCGTAAAGTCATTATTTTCTCTCTCACTGATTAACATTTATCATCATCTTCTGATGCTACTAGCCTGCTATCTTGGTACTTTCCAGATCTGGGTTCAAATACTATTTGAAATCAAATACTTTATCTGGTGCTTTATTGAAGTTGCCTGGCTTAATGGATCAATTGAATTGTCCAAAAACTGCAAAGCCCATCTGGCACTCTATGCAGGCTAGAGCAAACACTCAAAGTATTTGAAAGATTGCAAATAGTATTTGAACCCAGGTCTGGAACCTTTTGCTACATTCTGCCATCATTGAAGTCTCATGACATTATGATGACATAGAAATGAACATGTTGTCATTACGTCCATCTGTTCCAGCCATTGTTGTGTCCAAAGTAATCGGGTCACTAGATTATTGGATGTGTCTGCGGTACACCCACTGTCACTAATGGCTTGTGTCCCTGTGGAACAGAGGATTTACTCCCCAAGGGATATTTGCTCCCCAATCTGTGCCTCACTTGGCCTCATACCCAATTCTGGCTCTATCTTGGGAATTAAGTCAACAATGCTGAGATATAATGCCAAGATCAACTGAATTGTATTTGTTTTAACTGGTTGTCCCAATGGGCCCTTCTCCCAAGGCACCTCATCTTATCATCTAAAAGCTCAAATGGGATCTCCCTCTCCTCTCAAACATTCAAGCAGATTAAGACTATTAGAAAAAAATAACAGTACAAAACTTTGCCGGGATATGAGACAGCACTCTTACCCATCTATCTATCCTAGTTGTTCTGTTACACTGCTGAATATAGACCCAAGACAACATACAACCCTTAGCATTAATGAATTGGTGTGAGTTACAATGCCACAATCTTCCATCAATAATACCAAAATAGCAGATACATGTTGGTTGTTTTCAGCCTTAAAAAATACTACGGATGAGGAGATAAACTCTGCTGCTATATCAAAGCTTCTAAAGCCTTACTGGTACCAAACCTCAACAGCTTTCATAGGAAAAAAACTATTCAGTTATAAAAGGTCACCAACTCACTCTCACACTCCCCTGTCACCAAAGCCTGAATGTGACTGCCAACAACCATGTGCTAAAACACATGAAAGACACAAGGCTGAATTCACAAACCTTACCTTGTGAACTCGTTTGCGATAACCACTGAATTGTAATGGTACCGTGACACAGAGGATACAATACAGTGTGAGGTATTAAAGGTGAACACAATGGAATACAATGAAAGTGATTTTGCAGACTATCAAATAAGTAGTATTACACACTACATGATGCTACTATGCAAGAAGACCAATATTGCTCTCAATAGGTATTACAGCCCTGAAAATAATGATGCAATTAACAAGTTATCAAAATCAATAAAAGGCAATTAACATAATTGCAATAAATTCAAAATTAGTAATCTAAAGATATAAGAACACAAGTCCCACACATGTAGTATAGCTCTTACCTCATCAGTTGATATGCACCCAGTGAAGCACTTAGCTGTAATGGCCAGCAGATAGGAGCCAGCAAGTCCTCATCTCCTATGGCGTCTGCCTTCTCTCCTACTCCCTCCCTCTTTCCCTCGTTTTCTCATTCCCTCTCTATTGGTGAAGCAATCAAAGAAAACGAAGGAAAAACACAAATCTGTATCAGTTGTATTACTTTTAATATGTATTCATACCCATAGGAAAAATCTGTCAAACACAACCACTGTCTTTATACAAATTACATTGTAGTGTCAGGCAGGTTGTAGTGAGTGAATAACATTAATTACAAGATAGTTGGACTTTCTTTGTGAAACACTTATTTCAGTACGTACCACGGCTTTCAGCCAATCAGTATAAAGGTCTCGAACTACCCGGTTTATAATTATCTATATAACTCTTTTAGTTTGCAAATTTGCTTAATTCATTTCATTCGTTCTAGCCAAAAGCAGGGTGAGACAGCAAAATCTGGTGGAGCTGATGTACCAAGCAGGTGGCAGCTGGGCTCTTACCTTGTACAGTACCAATCCTCATGACTTGCCATAACAAAATGTGACAACAATTCAATTACTGGAAAAATGTCAATAACAGGTATAAAAAGAGGGCATCATTCAGTCAGACCCAATGTTACACCACATCTATCATGTCTACATTTTGGCAGACGTTGAACATAGAAATTGGACAAGCAACGGGAAAGGCATTTAGAGTACAATCTATGGAAAAAGGAAAGACAACGTATGGTTATGATGTTCATGTGGTCAAATAGTAGATACCCATAAAGACAAAAACAAATACTGAAATACTAGTGTGCCTTCTATATGTCATACAGTATTCCCTGCATGATACTCCCTGAGTGAACAGCTCTTCTTCATTCCACATAAACAAGACAGTGACATCAGGTGGTATCTTCTAAAACAGCATGTCAGATAGCCTATTATTGAATTTTCACTTAGTCATTCATTGATGTCAATTGGAAACTAAGTGAATATTCGACTGAAGTAGAAGTTCGCTCCATAGACTGTATTTTATAGAAGAAAAAAAACCTGAGCATTTTGAAAAAGATTTATTGTAAAATGATGCCTGTTGTAAATCACACTAAACACAGCACGGACAGTGGGTATGACAAGTAGACTGTACAACAATGCATTTTTCATAGCAATTTAAAAATAAAAGGACAAACTATTATCAGCCTATGGGCTGAAATAATTCATGACAAAGAAATGCTGTACAGACAGTTAAAACTAATCCAAAACTCTAAATACAATGATAAACACAATGTAACAATACCTTGGCTATTATTCCATTTTAGTCATTTAGCAGATGCTCTTATCCAGAGCAATTAGGGTTAAGTGCCTTGCTCAAGGGCACTTCGGCAGATTTTTCACTTAGTCGGCTGGGCGATTCGAACCAGCGGCCTTTCGGTTACTGGCCCAACGCTCTTAACCGCTAGGCTACCTTCCGCCCTAATAAAATCTATTCCATCTCAAAAATGTACAGCATGATCTAATTCTAATCTAATAACAAAAAAATCCATGACTTCTCGCAGTAAATAATGAAAAGTTCAAATGAATACTTGCTTTAGAATCTTACCCTACATTCATACTCACATTGACTGTAAGATGAAAATGAAATGGTTAAAAAGAGCGATTGAAAACCATTTTTGGTTTACTTTGGCAACTGCCATTCCAGTGTAGGCTACTTTAATTAAGCCTTGGTATGTTCAACCACACATTACACTTAGCTCTTCAGTTAGAGCTATTCTGTACATAAATATCCAGCGCCAAATTTTGATATCTGAGTTTAGGTATTGGATATAAAATCACTGTAGCAAGTTTGCAACATTAGTACTATTTACATAGACGACTGGTGATTGAGTTAAGGGACAGATCAGTTCCGCTGGGGATTATCGAACGTCTCACACCACCAGACTCTCCCGACTCACGGCTCCATTCTGTCAGAAAAGAAAGAGTTGAAACAAACAGAATGATGAGTTGGCCTGGTACTGTACTAGAAGCATTACAATCAGACAACAAGCATACATATGTGAAAAACCCGCTAAAACATACTACCACAATTCTGGCAAAACCAGAATCTGGACTTTTTCTTTTTTCTGCTAAATATGATTATACAATTTTTGTAACTAGCATTAAAGGGATACTTCGGTATTTTGGCAATGAAGCCTTTTATCTACTCATGGTAGCCTCTTTGAATCCGAGAGCAGAAGACTCTTCTCTCGTCTAACATATAGGCTCCCTTTTTGTGAACAGTCCCATCACAAGTCAGAATGTTGAATAAACTTCATTTGAACGTCGTTTACCTGTTGTCCGCTGATTCTGTCAGACAAATAATATCCAGAGTATTGTTATTAACCCGACTTTCAGTATGCTGGTCTGTATATCAGTTTGTATTCCCAGTTTGTAGTTTCAATAATGATGCAATTCGCACGCTACTTGCACAATATGTCAACAATGGCCGAGCTTAAACGAAGCGCAGACCGAACGTTGTCCCACGCAATCAGCTGGCAAATTTCACAAGCACTTCCAGCTGATTGTGAGGGAATGTACTTCAGCCGACAACGTTAAGTTACTATTCTTTACATATTGTGGATGACGTGAAATGCATCAGGAGACGGAAAATACATGCGACATAAACCTACCGGTGCCGCAAAAAGTTGGGTAAACAATACTTTACTGTGGACATTGGATCTCCGCTACCTTCCGGCAAAAGGACCAATAGCACGGACAACAATTTTAGTCAACATTCTGGCTTGTAGAGACTATTGCGTCTTTTTCTCTTTGACTGATTATCCATGGAATAACCATGGTAACAGTCTGATGTTTAGGTAAAACTTGTGGATACCATTTTTATGTCTCTGCATCCTGTATGAAGGAAATTACAGGTACTTTCGCGAGCAAATGCTAACTAGCGTTAGCGCAATGACTGGATTGTTATGGGAACAGCATGCTAGCTTTTCCTTCAAGCTGCACGCAGAGACATAAAAAGGGCATCCACGAGTTCATCTGACTCTGGGGAAATAGATAAAGGTCTTCATTGCCAAAATCATGAAGTATGCCTTTAACTATGTTGATGAAAGTAGTTCTATGAATGAAACAATCAATGAGGGATTTTGGCAATGCAGTAAACAACGCTGTGGCCTTGAGTTGCACCCTGAATGTTCAATGCCCATTTGCAGAACCCTGTGATGACTGACTGACCTTGCGCAGGTTGCTCTTCTTGGAGGACGTCAAGCTCTCGTCATCGCTAATGTAGGGAGGTGGGGGAGGGGCTAGGTAGTTGTCGCTGCAACGACGGTCGGGAAGGCGGAGGGCGGTGACATGGGGAGTGGAGGTCCGCGGGGGCCCATGCCTCGGTCCGAGCGTTCGCTGTCGCTGTCCAGGCGATCGCGGCTCCTCGCCCTCTGCTGCTCACCTAGACGTTTCTTCTCCATGGCTTCCCGCAGAAAGCTATCATCATAGGCATCCCGCCCACCGCCACTGCGCTCACGTTCGACGGCCATCAAGTCGTCACGGCTACGGCTGCGTCTCCCCTGGAGACCGCTGGCCGGGCTGCCTCCGCGGTGACGGTCGTCGGGGGAGGGCTCGCGTCGTCTGCGGTCGATCAAAGTCACGGCCGACGCGGTAAAGTCATCATCCGAGCTGAGAGGAGAAAAAACAGTGGGTAAACAACTTGGTCGAATAATTATCTTCCCCAGATTTGACCGCTGAGAGGTAAGGTTCACGCACTAGAAATACGTAGGGAAGTAATGTAAGGTAAAAGGAGAAAGAGTGAGAGGTGCCAGATAAGAGCCTCACCCTCTCCTGTCTCTGGCTCCTCCTCCGTCACGGCGGTGGGGAGGGTAGTCGTCGCGGGGATCCCGGGGGTCTCTGGGGTAGCGGTCTCGGCGGGCGATGTCATCCAGGTTGTCCATGGAGCGGGCGCGTCCCTGGTCCCCCAAGTGGGGGGAGGGTCCACCTCCTCGCCGCGGGTAGTCGTCACGCCCCCGCTGGCCGTGCGTGGACACGCTGCTGATGGTGCTCATGGCCTCGTCCTGGTCGTACACGGTGGCGAGGGGCGGGGCCTGGGAGCGGCCCCCGCCACGGCCCCGGGGGTCATCGTGTAGGGAGCTGACCTCACTCATCCCCCCATCCACTGAGAAAGAGAGAGAGAGATGGGGGGAGAGGAGAAGGAAAAATTAAGACGATGGGGAAATGCACAAGAGAGACAGAGAGAGAGAGATCAACCGCGAGTCAGAGTTAAAAAGCACTATCAAAGAACATTACAACACATTAAAGTTGAAGCCAGTTGAAGGCTCCATGTGAAATGAACGAACACTTTCCCTTTCACTTGAACAACCCTCATAAAACACAACATTGAACTGATGGATGAGCCTAGGGACCATATTCAAATAGCTTCTCAGAGGTCCCGCCTGGCTATTGTAATCTAAAAGGTTAAACTGATCCTAGATCAGCACTCCTACTCTGAGGCTCTTTGTGATTACAGGCCCCGAACTTTGAAGTACAGTACAGTTCACATGGGTGTGTTTATGTGTAAGACTCACAGCGGTTGTACTTCCCAGCGGCGTCACCAGACCGGGTGAGGTCCAGGTTGGCTAACTGTTTCTCCATGTAGTAGATGGCCCGCGTTGCGTTCCCATCTGGGTCCACCTGGATACGGTAGCCGCTCCGAGCTGAGGAGGAGGGAGTAAACCATGACACATTGTGACAAGCAGGGTTGGTCTCAATTCCATTTAAATCCATTCAATTCAGGAAGTAAACAAAAATTCCTTTGAAAAACAATGAGGAAAATTAGAATGGGAATTTCAGTTTACTTTGTGAATTCACTGAATGGAAATGGAAATGAGCCCAACCCTGGTGAAGAGATGAAATATGCTGATATTTCTCAGCCCGCGAGCTATAGCTCTTGTTAGACTTTTATGTATTATCACAAATAATCAAAACAGATTGAGGATTTGTAGTAACCGTTTTAACTACTCACTTTGGTCTCCTGCGCCACTGTCCTGGTCATGCAGCAAAGGCACCTGGGAGCCCTGTCCAACTACAAACAGAAAACAAAAAAAGAGATTTATCAACAAAAGGTTCCTCACGCCAGCGTTAAAAACCACATGGCTGCGAAAATGTGCAGTACTAAGATCTGAGAGCAAGACGATCATCAATCCACACAAAACTGAGAAGCGAAATTCACGCATAAAAGTTATTTTATCTAGCTAATTGTCATGTTAAAACTGGAGAGAGGCTGTAGTCACCTGAACTGGCACCGTCGTACTCCCGTCCGTAGCCGTTGGGGTGTAGTGGGGGGCCACCCATCCCCTGGGGTAGGGGCAGCATGGGCATGCCGGGCTGTTGCATGCCCCCTCCGTAGGGTGGCTGGGCGTACATGCTGGGGGCATAGAGCGTGGGGGCGTAGTGGCTGGGGACGCCTGACTTCCCGCCATTGCCTGCTTCGTACACTGAATTGAGAGGAGTCAGTTCACCGTGTTACGATGCATTAATGTTGCAGTTAGGTAGCATACTGGAAATACATATTGTGGAGGGCTTACTTCATTTACCAGGTTTTACTTAATTTGCCTGTTAAAATGTGTGTTTCGTTGTAAGTCATGATGAAATTCAATACAACCAGTGTGTTGTGCACGAGCAAAACCTATATTGTCTTTCTATGAAGATAAGAGTAGCAGACAAGCTGTATAAATGTATATGTACATGAGAATGGCAAATAAAAGGTAAACAGTGCCAGTGTCACAAACTGGCAAAGTGAAACTGAATGAGAAAAAGGAGTTTGGTGCTGAATGGAATGGGCACACTCATGTGAAGGTGGCACGGCTTCAGGATGCTCTGTGCCCAGTGGAAGAGGAACAATTAAGGGTGGTGGTGGTGTGGTTTTTGCACAGAGCGGTGGAGAGTGGTACTTACGTGCCCGGGGGCAGCAGCATTTCTCAGGGCAGCAGGGGCAACTGATGTAGCAGCAGCAGGTGTGGGGGCAGCACTGGCACCAGCAGATCGCTATGAGGAGCAACAGCAGCAGGAAGCCAAACACTACCAGTACCACCAACAACCAGTCTGTAGACAGAGAAAGAGTAGAGGGGGAATAGAGAAAGTAGAGGGAGAGAGAGAGAGAGTGAGAGAGTAGAGAGAGAGAGAGATTATAATTATGTATGTATAGGCAAGCTAATGTGTATGCCATTCAGTCAAAATTAAACATCTCCTCTGCGTTCTCTGGGTGACTATCAGCGTGGTTGCATATTAGCGTTTCTGTATTTACATAGCACTTGTTCATGCAGTTCTAGTTTGCCCTTGGCTCTGAGAAGTGGAGGACTTCTACTGTTCAAAAAGCCAACTTGACAAAGCTAATATCTTCAAAGATGTGGACAAGAAAATTGACAATTTCGTCTTTCGAAGAACACTGGAGAACAGAGCAACTAATATGAGGGAAAAAAGAAACACATTCTGCGTTTAGAACCTGTAGCTTGGCTAGTCCAATTATCAGTCTAGTACTTACCAAGCTACAGTATGTATCGTCATGAAAACTCACAATGCAAGCAGTAAACATTGAGCATCTACACATTTGTTCATTTCAGACATCGAAACCAGATACAGTTTCAGTTTTCCTTTTTTCAAACACTAGTTTCAGTGATCATTCTGTCAGATTGTAGCTGCACATTTAAGATTTACCCCCCCATTCTCTCCTATAAATTCACTAATGCATCCTGATTCATTAGTTTGATCAACACAAAACAGACCAGAGCTATGTTGCTGAGTGGCCTCATATTCACAACAATGTCGGTCACTAGAGGCTAGCACAGTATGTTTCTGTTCAAGTTTTGTCTCAACCATGAAGAAAGAGAAAAAACTAGTTAGAGTTAATAACATTTTATTCCATCCTATTTTTTTACCTTTCTCATAATCTTTTTTTAAATTGTTGTGAGGACTTCACATGCAAACAATCCAAAATAAGGCTGACCTATTTGAGATTGGTTCAATGTGGTTCCTCATTCCAAATTAAACCTTGAAGGTGGTTAATTAAAAAAAAAAATTCTGTTGATTTAGTAGATCTTCACAAACTACCTTGATAAAACATCACTCGGCTTGATAACTCACCAGCAAAACTTTGTTTTATCTGCCTTTATCAAGGGAGGCTACTTCTCTACTCTACATGTTCTAACCTCCTTTTCCCTATAAATTCCAATGTGAGTATTTGTCTGCAGAGATCAGCCAAATATTATTCTCCAAATACCTATACGTGATGACATATTATAACAATCATTTAGGCTAGGGTTGGGCTCTACTGAATATAAGAGGCATGTTCCTTCAATGCAGATCTATTCTTTCTCTCTAAAAAACCACAATTATTTTAAAAAAAGCCCCAACCTATCTTTCTAGTAAATAACTATACCTTTGCCCTCTAGAGTCTCCCTCACAACAACTTGTCCTTCTTGAATTCCCTGCTCAAGTGGTTCATAAATCACTTCAAAAATGGAAGTCATGATCCGAGAAACTTCACTGACATTGGGGATGCAGTCTCATTAAAAGCACAACCAGGAGTCAAATATGCAATTTGGAATTGTGACTGCCACAAAAAATTTTCAGATAATTTTCATTTGATTATTACCTATAAGATTTTGTGTTGCTCCACATACTCAAGCTAACTCAACAAAATAAAATAGCCAATAATAACAACTACAGAGTAAAACAAGTGATTGTTCCCTCATAGGACAAGCAGTTCTGTGAGGGCAGTGGTATAGTCTTGATACAGGTCAGAGTGTGAAATTGAAAGTGGAAAAGATGACGGCAGGTCAGGGGGGCTCCTAAGAAGGGTTTGTGAGGATAGACGCCACCTCACCCCAGCACTATGAGCTCAGTGTAGTCCTCGTTATTCCCTGTCAGATCCTGAGCAGACCACCACCCTCATTCCCACAATCTCCCCACTCTGTCTGTGGTTCAGATCTGCATCTAAGGAGCCAATAGGATTGTTTGAGAGGGCACTGCACACAACATAGGAGCCTTGTAATGAATAACACACAGACACAACCACATACCCCCCCACTATCCATCACACCACACCACATTCCAAATCCTAACCAACTCACTGTCTCAAGATGCTGACTTTGCGCCCCTGGTACTGCTGGCCCAGGTGACCTTTTTCCACAATCTTCTGTCCGCATGCTGTCGAAACCCTCGGTGTTAGCGTTGCAGTTAGGGTTGTTCTGGACAGGATGTTGTCAGCGCTGCTGAGGTTCCAGGAGCTGCCTGGATGGGATCCCCTGCATAGGACTTGTACCTCCAGGTGATGACCAGGTGGCTGCGTGGCAGGCGTCTGGAAGTTGCAGGTGCTGACCCTTAAACAGGATACCCCCGTATCTGTCTTGTCAGTTCACTGACAGAAATACCATGGTATGGGATTTTAAGTTATAGTTTGTCTCAATGCATGCAGGTAGATGAGATCTTCACCACCCTGTGCAAGAAAGTGGTGTTTGCTAACTGAAATTTCTTGTGATACATTTTTACTCAATTTTCTCATTTTTAATTCATGGCAGCTCTGTAGTGTTTCTCTGGGTGTGGCAGCCAGTCTTAAATGACAGTCACAAGGTCTGCCTGTATCATATGTAGTAGATGCAATGATCTCCAACCTTCAGCTGAAGCATGTTCCATCACCAACTTTCTTGCTGAAATATTAAACTTTTTAATTTTCTTATATTTCTTTGTATCAAATTTATAAAAGAGAGCCTACATAGCATTTCATAACATAGTAGTTTGTTCTTCCTTGGTTCCATCATTTGCTTCCAGCTCTTCAATTATCAGTTCATCCCTGTGAATTACTAACATACATCTGCTATAAATTAATTTCATATTTGGTTCAATTCAATTTATTATATTATCAAAATCACACCATTCATCTTATTCCTATTTCTCAAAAAATTCAGGAGACAGAAAATAACAATGATATACGAATACTTGATCTAATAAATTTTTACTATATTCCAGTCTTAAAAATTATGTACCACTATCCCTTAATTTATTCCATTCTTCATGAATGTTGTCCACCACTGGAGAATCTTTTAACTATAATAAAAATCACTAATTATCTGAAATACATATTTATCATTTTCTTTCTATACCTCAATATTTTTATTCCTTCTTCCTTTTTTTATATCTATTTAAATTTTTTTTTTTTGTTATTTCTACAAAGCTATCTACACCTAAACGGTAATTAAGTAAAAAAAAAAAAAATACATAAACATAGTATTTCGTGTACGTCATGAAGCAAACAGATGAATAGCATATATAAAACGATCAAATGCATACAGATTGAGGCATTTGGTGGCCAACACCTGACAAAAGAAGGAACAAGAGATTCAGGCTACCTCTTCCGATAAAAAAAATAAAAATAAACTATTCAGCACAAGGCTACTTTTCCCAACGAATACGACATTAAAATTTACATTAGATAATATGAACTGTTTAAAAGATGCAGTTTATTAATAAATACACATCAGTAACTAACTTGTTGATCAAATTGGGCCCTGACCCTCCCTTTTGAAAAACATTGCATTTCCTCTCCCTACCTGTTGCCATAAGGACGGTCACGACGAAAGTCAGGAACATTTTCCGATCCGAAGTGAGTATATTTTATAGAAGTCTCAATTTAAAAACCATGTAACGTAATGAATTCAATGGGAGCAGAAAAGCCATTAGAAACCTTGTAGAAACGCAACCATTAATTGTTTTTTCCTTAACTAGGTAGGCCAACTTCCGACATTTTGTCTCACGGTGTAGGAGGCGGACCTGACAGGTGAGATTGCCGCCTCTTGCACAGTAGGGGGACGTTTGATGTGAATTCTGGGGGTGGCCATTGAAAACGAATATTACATGGCTGGTTCTAATGTGAAATTTGTAATTAAAAATAATAATTTGGATTGTAAAAATGTATTTTTGTTTTATTACACAGTTTATTTAGTTAATCGCCCTCTACATTGATAATGTAACTTTGAACGTGACCTGGGACACACCCATTCCACATCAAACGAAAGGGAGCGATAGTTGGTATGGCCCAGCTCGAAACTGGTTACTTTTCAAGCTTCAATGACGGTGTTGCTGCCTATGCCTCTATACTAAGCAGCAGCAGCAGTGTGCCGATCTCAAGCTGCTGGCCTAGTAAAACTGTTTTATGGGGATTGTTTGTTGATAAGCAATGTACCCTATGAGGAGTAACGACTGTGTGGGCGCGCATGCGTGAAATGCCAGTAAAAGCAGGCTTTCAATTGTGGGTTTCAATTTCTATTTGATTTGTGGACTTCAACTGTTGCATTTTCTTTGAAGAAAGTTCGTTTACTGGACATTTTCCTCTGAATACCCCTTAGCAATGGTATCCTATTTCACATTGTTTTGATTCGCGATTCCTATTAATAATTCCCTTTCACAGATGCTTTACCTGTAAAGTACCTTTATTTTAGCAGGTTCAGGTTTTTCACATCACTATCAGATATGAAAGATAAAGAGATCCCTTTCAATGCAATGAACATAATAATGTAATCCAGATACATAAGTCAATTTTTCTGGTTTCACACTGAAGATTTGCTCAGTGGGCCTGGCTATGTAGATGGTGATAAAATATTGGCAGCACAATAACATTTTTTTACTTTTGTTGAAGCTATATTTGGCAGCGATTACAGCCTCTAGTCTTCTTGGGTATGACGCTACAAGCTTGGCACACCTGTATTTGGGGACTTTCTCCCATTAGTCTCTGCAGATCCTCTCAAGCTCTGTCAGGTTGGATGGGCGAGCTATTTTCAGGTCTCTCCAGAGATGTTAGATCGGGTTCAAGTCCAGGCTCTGGCTGGGCCACTCAAGGACATTCAGAGACTTGTCCCAAAGCCACTCCTGCATTGTCTTGGCTGTGTGCTTAGGGTCGTTGTCCTGTTGGAAGGTGAACCTTTGCCCCAGTCTGAGGTCCTGAGCGCTCTACAGCAGGTTTTCATCAAGGATCTCTCTCTACTTTGCTCTGTTCATCTTTCCCTCAATCCTGACTAGTCTCCCAGTCCCTGACTCTGAAAAACATCCCCACAGCATGATGCAGCCACCACCATGGGGATGTGCCATGTTTCCTCCAGACGTGACCCTTGGCATTCAGGTCAAAGAGTTCAATCTTGGTTTCATCAGACCAGAGAATATTGTTTCTCATGGTCCGAGAGTCCTTTAGGCAAACTCCAAGCGGACCGTCATGTGCCTTTTACTGAGGAGTGGCTTCTGTCTGGCCACTCTACCATAAAGGACTGATTGGTGGAGTGCTGCAGAGATGGTTGTCTTTCTGGAAGGTTCTCCCATCTCCACAGAGGAACTCTGTGTTTGGCCGGGCGGCCAGCTCTAGGAAGAGGCTTGGTGGTTCCAAACTTCTTCCATTTAAGAATGATGGAGGCCTCTGTGTTTTGGGGAACCTTCAATGCTGCAGAAATGTTTTGTTACCCTTCCCCAGATCTGTGCCTCGACACAATCCTGGCTTGGAGCTCTACGGACAATTCTTTCGACCTCGACCTTGCTTCTGGCTCTGACATGCACTGTCAACTGTGGGACCTTATATAAACAGGTGTGTGCCTTTCCAAATCATGTCCAATCAATTTAAATTTACCACAGGTGGACTCCAATCAAGTTGTAGAAACATCTCAGGGATGATCAATGGAAACAGGATGCACCTGACCGCAATTTCGAGTCTCATCGCAAAGGGTCTGAATACATATGTAAATAAGGTATTTCAGTTTTGTATTTGTAATAAATTAGCAAAAATTTCAAAAAACCTGTTTTCACTTTATGGGGTATTGTGTGTAGATTGATGAGAAAAAATATTCAATCAATTTTAGAATAAGGCTGTAACCTAACAAAATGTGGAAAAAGTCTGAACACTTTCCAAATGCACTGTACATGTCACAGGCTGGAAAGTAACAGGTTCAAAACCATAGTTAAAATTGGAAAAACAAAACAAATCACACAGGAAGTGCTGCAGCACAGAAGGCAGGTGTCCGTCTTTAGAATGATAACAATTACAGCTCTCAAAGCCATGTGCTGTCATCAAACAGCAACCATACTTTGAACAAACAGGATCCACCATGTCTCTATGCTGCATCACTCCCAGTGGGCAGCTGTATAGAACTACAATTGACAGGGTTTAAAATACACTGAGCTCAAATTACATGATTAGTTTACTATCCAATATAATTGTTTGTTAGATTAAGCATGCAAATAAGTAACTGTGGCATATTGTAAATAACTAAACAAGGATATGTTTTATGTATGAGACTAAGGTTAATGTAGAATGTTTCACTTTTCCTCTCCCAAATGCTCCACTGGTCCTCTCCCAAATGCTCGACTGCATGGTCCTCACACTTCTGTCATCATCTCCAGAGCTTCAGGCCTATAGAAAGAAATTGACATGGATCAAAACCCTTACTTAGGCCAAGAAGAATAAACGTTTATATGTTGTTGATAGCTGTCTTACCCATCACTGGAGGGTTGGGGGACACATTTTACCAAACCTACCTCCTCTCCTGACGATCGCTGTAAAAAACACAAACAGGGAGAGAGAAAATAACATTGAGCCATAAAAGTTTAGCAATTTTATTGGTTGTAGCTATTTTATATAATGTAGCTATTTTTTATAAATACATTTGCATTTTATTGTATAGAATGTTGTGGTTAGATTATGATATAACATAGAGAATAGCCAACCTAATTATAACTTGATATAATTTAATCTGTTTTAAAGAAGTTATCAAATCTGGATAAGAGGATTGATTGTGTACATACCGTTTCATCTTGCGATTACAGTGGAGGCCAATCCCAGCACAGCAGACCACTATGGAAGGATAAACATATTTTCAAACTTAAAAGTACTTGACATTCCCAACACTAGCCTTTGAAGAAGAAAAAAAAGAGAAAGTAATTTGTGTTTATTCAATTCATAAAAAAACACCAAACATGTAAAATAGAAATAAACACTACTGGTACCTAGATACATACATACCAGCAATCCCAACACAAGGCTGAAGATACCAGCAATCCCGCCAGGGCTGAGGGTACCAGAAATCCCAGCAGAGCTCAGGTCTTAGGGGATACAAAATCATATTTGATTTAGAAATATGGTATTAATCTTATAGGTGAATCTTATATCGTATATGTGAATATATCACTTTCTATTTTCTAACATCAGTGTTTTAGTAGATGTTTACCTGTTGCACCAGGAACAGTCTTCATGGCTGGGCAGTCTGTCATTAAAACAGTTCATGATTATAAACATCCTTCGAGGGAAGGGTATTTAAGTATTTAAATTACTTAGTTATGGAAGAACAAATCACATTTTGACAACAAAAGACAATATACTACTGTGAAGATACATTTCCCACCCTGACTGTTGAATAGTAATGTTATATCAGTCTGTTTTGTCACATTGTTTAATTCACTATTGAGTCTTACTTCAGCCATAAGTTATACTTACCAACCACAGAGATGTTTTTCAATCGGATGCCATCAACCTCCCAGTCGAGCAGCCCAGCTGCTTCCCCGCTGTCTGAGCAAAAGAGGATCGTAGCTCCGGTATCAGCAAGACATAAATTGCATCTCTGACTCGGAGGCGGTGGTGCAGCGGTGGTGGAACAACTTGTGAGCTTTTCCATGTGGTTACTTCTCTGATACAATATGGTGTCATTCGATCCATATATTGTCTGCACTTTTGCACATCCGTCTTGATTGCAGGCTGAACAGCTTCCTGAGAAAAGGAGGCATGGATGAACACAAAGGCAGCAAGTAGGAGCATTAAAATGAACACATTTGTAATATTACATTTTCCTGAGCAGGTTGATCATATAGATGGATTTAACTTTAAAATCTCTATGACATTTTTATTGCTGGATCCGAAAATAATAGTAAAATGCCACACAACTAAAAATCTGTGGTTGCTTAGTTGTTTAAAACAATACATATCTCACACAGGGTGGGAATGAGAGAGAGAAGGAAAGAGACAGTGAAAGAGAGGGAGAGAGTGAGTGAGGCCGAGTGAAACAGTGTGAAAGAGAATGTCTCTACTGGTTTAAACTGAACACACAGCCTCACTTACAGAAGTGTTCCTGAGAGAGAGTGTTCCACTTCCTGCATGTGTGTCTGCCAAGTAGAGCTCATTACATGACTGGCTGCTCTAACAATCTAAACACTATGCAGAACATATAGAGCTTTTCATTGCAAAAACAATCTCAAAACATTTAAAGAGCAAACAGACAAAAAGGGCAGAGCTCACCATCAGAGTCTTGAATTAGTGCACTGATGATTAAGAACTGAAGAAACACTGGAAACACAAGAAATTATAGTTATTTTTTGTTTTCATTGTTGTAACAAGCACCAAAAGCACCTATTTTGTTCAAAGTTATTGATTCCCACAAAAATGGCTGGAATAGAAAATGAATGAATTGAAAAAGTATCAGAAGTACTGCAAACACACAGTGTACTGTATGACAGAGTGATAGACTGTTTCATCAACATGAAAGAGAGGAGGATGGCATTGGTGTTTTCTCTACAAGTAGGGTGAGTCAACATGTATTTTTCTACTTGCACAAACGCACACCCTCGCGCGCACACACATACACAGAACTATTGACAGCCACATGACATTTAGCTTACGTTGATTGGACTAAATAGTTTTTGGTATATTTTAGTTGTCACTGTATTAGACTAAACATAGGTGATTTGATGAGGTTGAAATGGTGCTGGAATAGTGGGAGGCAGCTCCTGTTTTCTTTGCAACTCTCCGGGGTTCTAAATCAATAGTTGTTTAGTGGTCAGAAAATGTCTGAAACATGAACTTGCTTGACCATGCTGTAGGCCATGTAACTGTTTGCTACATGCGATATGCTTGCTTTGTGGACTTCACCAGACAGAGGTTGCTCTCTGGTTTTGTGATGAAACAATGGTGTGGTTGAATTTATTCTGCCACTGTGTCTTCTTATTGTCTTGGCCTTAGGCCTATATATCACTGTCGCAAGGCATATGAACTAACAGGTTATAGCACAAACAACGCAATTATCAAAATACATGCCTTGGCTTCCCCAGTGATTTCACCAATGCACCGCTACTGCAAACACATAACAATGCAAGTAAAAGGAAAAATATATACCAGTATATTTCACATGCTCCATCCCAGCCCCTCTTCTTCTGTAAAAGGTTGTTTTCTTTCGTTGACGAGGAGCTTGTTCACTCACACACTTGGTGACAAGAAGTCCTTGGGTGACAGGAAGAGGGAGGCCTTCCTCAAGGTCAGGGAGGCCTTCCACCTGACCTTGAGCCATGTTAGATTTAAGATTTGGGGACTCTTCATCTCTTTTGTAGGTAGCAATCTTCTCTCTTGTAGCCTCTCTCTTGTACCCTGTTGCACCATCCATTATTGCTGGGCTTTTCTTTGGAACCAGAGCAAGATCCAGAGCCTCATTGTATGATGGTCGGGTAGGCACTGCCTCAGCATCTTTTCCAGGGTTGGTCTCTGGTTCAAAGGCGGACATGGATATGCTCATGTGAGGTTCCATCAGAGGGGTATCAAGGTGGGGTGCTGCTAACACCCCCATTTCGGATTGGTGATCCCCTGAAGACTCTTGCATTTTCTTCACCACTGTAGAGACACCACCTGGGCGGGTGGGTCTCTGGTCAGTCCCAGGAGTGGAGAAATCATCCACTTGACCTTTCTTCTTAACATGACCAGAGATAACTTGATGATCCTCAGGCACTTGCACGGGTAGATTAGCACAAGTAACAGGCACTCCTGGTGTCCTGTAGCTGTTGAGTTCGCTTATTCTCTGCGTTTTGCTAGGGATAGGCCTTACAAAGCTGTTGCTCTCAGCTTGAAGTGATGTTTTCTCAGGGTAATGATCAGTCCTAATGCTGTGCTGCATATCTGCTGAGTAGCCAGCAAACCTATACAAAACATGAAGACGTTTAATCAATTTATCTTCCAGGTTAGCCTGCCATGCTTAATGCCAATCCATGATTTAAGCAAACGTGTGTGCGCGCACATACGCACACACACGATTAGTCATTTGTAGACTTACCCACTTTCCTGAGCATGCTGCAGTGGTCCACCTGGGCGGTAAATAAAAACAGTAATTCTGAATCATTATCTTGACGTTGGGAAAGCGTAAATAGGCGCCTGGAGAATATGATGTAGGCCTAGATAAATTAATCAGCCGTTAAATGCTTACACATTAATAACCTACTGCCAAATAAGGCCAAGAAAAATAAAACGAGTTTTCATAGCCTATGAGTTGCGTTATGGACCTTGTGATGTCTGAGAATAGGGCGTTTTTCAATAATAGGCTCCTAACTATTAGGATTGTAAAAGGCCATTTCACGTTATTGGAGTTACGTGCCTTATCAAAAAATAAAAATATAGTACAGTTCAACAGGAATAGCACAGGCTAATATAAACACAAATGTCCTACTATAATAGCTTATATTTAACAAATTACACAAAATAAATAGGGTAACGATTTAGCTGAATTAATCATTAATCTTATCAAATTTGAAAGAATCATAAATTATGTCGATGATTCACATGGCAAAATCGAAAAAAAATTAATAATAATGTATGCACTCACTAACTGTAAGTCGCTATGGATAAGAGCGTCTGCTAAATGACTAAAATGTAAATGTAAATGTATTAAAACTACGAGTTTAAGGCAGGCTAAAATATAAGCATACACCCCCTCCGAAATACAGGCTTTTCTGCACGGCCTACATTATTTCATTTTTTTCCAATGTTCCGTTTAGGCTATGCTTTATCAAACTATTCATAATTTATTCAAGATTTCGCTTAGCTACCAAATGGTTTCGACGTGGAATGATCTCTCTTCAATATTGGATTACGTAATTGATTAATCTAGCAGGCTATTTACTTTTTCCAGGCTTTCTGGGAGACCATTATTGATACAGCCTAATTAGCATAATATAATTCATTGCAATTCTGACTGTCACTCAAGTTCATAGACAAGTTTTAATGAAAGACACCCTAAACGTATTATTTTATGACCTCGGTTTAACATGCAAAGCCGGATTTTTTGGGGGGCCTATTTCGGCTATTCGATGCCGACTGAGACCCCTGCTGTGAAAATGTCTAAACTTCGATTCAATTTTAATAGGCAAGAATAGGCTACTCTAGAGAACATTGTCAAAGATTATGATAACTAACCCCATAAAGCTTTCACCTTTTCTCTGTGACAGTATTATCGGAGAACAATTATCGGGCTTCTGCGTGCTACATGGTTCAGAAATAGTTTAGCAGGCCTTCTACTCAGCCCAACCGGCACCTGTACATTCCGGCACCGTATAGGCTATTCCCGAGCACGATAATGAGCATTCAAATCATACAAATTAAGTTAGAAGACATATTCGAATGTACTTACTAATAACCATTGTTGCGAAGTTTGAGTGAGCCCAGTACGTGTCAGTTGTCTGGTTTAGCCTACGCTTTAGCATACTTTTAAGGAAATACAGATGCGGGACCGGATAATACCGGTATGAGCCTTAGGCTATGAGGTTATGAGGTATTGAACTTGATTGAAATTTGAGAAACATCTCCTCCTGGTGTTTCAAATGTATAGCATTATAGGCCTATTAATATTAGTAAAAATAATACAGCTGTATTTCACATAGAAACCCGGTTCTAAAGGGCTCTTCTACAGGCGTAAAGGTTCCTTCTCTTTGGAATAAAGGCTTCTAAACTTTATTGGGTGAAAAGGTTCTACGTGGATCTGTAAAGGGTTCTTCTACATGGACAAGCTGAATGACCCTTTATGGTTCTAGATAGAACCGTTTTTTCTAAGAGCATAGGCATATGCAGGTTTATATAACCTATAGAAAAACTATTGCCTTTATGTTCATGAGATCGAAAATTAAATCAATAACGAACCACTTGCAAACAATCGTGCAGTTTGATTAAAATTAAATCTTAATGAACTGCACATTAATTTACTTATGAATACTTTGCATAAAGTGATTAAATAACGTTTAATATCAATGCAACTACAAAATCATAATTTGCCGATTAGCTATTACGTCTATGTTTATACAGTGCCTTCAGAAAGTATTCACACCCCTTGACTTTTTCCACATTTTGTTGTTACAAAGTGGGATTAAAATGGATTTAATTGTGTGTTTTTTTTTTTTCAATGATCAACACAAAACACAAAATTCTAACATTTGTAAAAAAAAATGATATATATAAAAATAGAAGACCAATATATCTTGATTAGATAAGTCAAATCAAATCAAATCAAATCAAATTTTATTGGTCACATGCGCCGAATACAACAGGTGCAGACATTGCAGTGAAATGCTTACTTACAGCCCTTAACCAACAGTGCATTTATTTTAAACAAAAAAAGTAAGAATAAAACAACAACAACAAAAAAGTGTTGAGAAAAAAGAGCAGAAGTAAAATAAAGTGACAGTAGGGAGGCTATATATACAGTAAAATAAAGTGACAGTAGGGAGGCTATATATACAGGGGGGTACCGTTGCAGAGTCAATGTGCGGGGGCACCGGCTAGTTGAGGTAGTTGAGGTAATATGTACATGTGGGTAGAGTTAAAGTGACTATGCATAAATACTTAACAGAGTAGCAGCAGCGTAAAAAGGATGGGGTGGGGGGCAGTGCAAATAGTCCGGGTAGCCATGATTAGCTGTTCAGGAGTCTTATGGCTTGGGGGTAGAAGCTGTTGAGAAGTCTTTTGGACCTAGACTTGGCACTCCGGTACCGCTTGCCGTGCGGTAGCAGAGAGAACAGTCTATGACTAGGGTGGCTGGAGTCTTTGACAATTTTGAGGGCCTTCCTCTGACACCGCCTGGTGTATTCAACCCCCTGAGACATTACATGTTCGAATCACCTTTGGCAGTGATTACAGCTGTGAGTCTTTCTGGGTTAGTCTCCAAGAGCTTTCCACATCTGGATTGTGCAACATTTGCCCATTATTCTTTTCAAAATTCTTCAAGCTCTGTCAAATTGGTTGTTGATCATTGCTAGACAACTATTTACAGGTCTTGTCATAGATTTCCAAGCAGATTTAAGTCAAATTTGCTTACGACTGGTCTGCCGACGAAATCGTCTGATGCGATTACAACAGGTTTCCCGTTACGACGTCGACCACGAAGATCCATCTGCTAGCCCCGGCCCGCTAGCACACGCTAGCCGTGGCCTCTTGCTCGCTAGTGCTATAGCAGCCCCCAAACTACCTCCGAACTCTCCTATTGCTGTTCACCGGACCTTATGATAACTCAGCTATACAGCTGATGCCTGCTGGACTGTTCCTTTATACGGTACAGCATCCTGTTTATGTTTAGCCTCAGCCCAAACTTTGTCGCGATTACCAGCTGTTGTCTTAGCTCTCTTGAATAACACCCGTGATTGCTTTATGCCTCTCTCCCATGTCAATATGCCTTGCTTATTGCTGTTTTGGTTATTTCTTATTGTACAATTTCACTGTAGATCCCCCAGCCCAGCTCAACCTGCCATAGATAGCTCCTTTGTCCCACCCCCCCCCATTACACGCAGAGACCGACTCAATTGGTGCCTCCATTGATGCTATCTCTTTCATTGTTACCCAACGCTTAGGTTTACCTCCACTGTACTCATATCCTTCCATATCCTTTTCTGTACATAATGCCCTGAATCTATTCTACAACGCCCGGAAACCTGCCCCTTTTTTTCTCTGTACCCAACGCACTAGAAGACCAGTACTTAAAGCCTTTAGCCGTATCCTTATTCTACTCCTCCTCTGTTCCTCTGGTGATGTAGAGGTTAACCAAGGCCCTGTAGCCCCCAGTATCACTCCTACTCCCCAGGCATGATCATTTGTTGACTTCTGTAACTGTAAAAGCATTGGTTTCTTGCACGTTAACATCCGAAGCCTCCTCCCGAAATTTGAGTTATTCACTGCGTTAGCACACTCCGCCAACCCTGATGTCCTAGCAGTGTCTGAATCCTGGCTTAGGAAGGCCACCAAAAATTCAGACATTTCCATCCCCAACTACAACATTTTCCGTCTCGATAGAACTGCCAAAGGGGGTGGGGTTGCAATCTACTGTAGAGATAGCCTGCAGAGCTCTATCGTCCTATCCAGGTCTGTGCTCAAACAGTTTGAGCTTCTACTTCTAAAAATCCACCTTTCCAGAAATAAGTCTCTCACTGTTGCCGCTTGCTACAGACCCCCCTCAGCACCGAGCTGTGCCCTGGACACCATATGTGAACTGATTGCCCCCCATCTATCCTCAGAGTTCGTACTGCTTGGTGACCTAAACTGGGATATGCTTAACACCCCAGCCAACCTACAATCTAAACTAGATGCCCTCAATCTCACACAAATTATCAACAAACCTACCAGGTACAACCCTAAATCTGTAAACATGGGCACCCTCATAGATATCATCCTGACAAATTTACCCTCTAAATACACCTCAGCTGTCTTCAACCAGGATCTCAGCGATCACTGCCTTAATGCCTGCGTCCGTAATGGGTCTGCGGTCAAACGACCACCCCTCATCACTGTCAAACGCTCCCTAAAACACATTAGCGAGCAGGCCTTTCTAATTGACCTGGCCCGGGTATCCTGGATGGATATTGACCTCATTCCGTCAGTAGAGGATGCCTGGTTGTTCTTTAAAAGTGCTTTCCTCTCAATCTTAAATAAGCATGCCCCATTCAAAAAATTCAGAACTAAGAACAGATATAGCCCCTGGTTCTCCTCAGACTTGACTGCCCTTGACCAGCACAAAAACATCCTGTGGCATACTGCATTAGCATCGAACAGCCCCTGCGATATGCAACTTTTCAGGGAAGTCAGGAACCAATATACACAATCAGTTAGGAAAGCAAAGGCTAGCTTTTTCAAACAGAAATTTGCATCCTCTAAAATCTACAATAATCGAGAATTTCAACAAGCATTTTGCTACGGCTGGCCATGCTTTCCACCTGGCTACCACTACCCAGGCCACCAGCTCTGCACCCTCCACTGCAACTTGCCCATGACCCCCCCCCCCCACCCCCGCTTCTCCTTCACACAAATTCAGACAGCTGATGTTCTGAAAGAGCTAAAAAATCTGGAACCCTACAAATCAGCTGGGCTAGACAATCTGGACCCTTTCTTTCTCAAATTAGCCGCAGAAATTGTCGCAACCCCTATTTCTAGCCTGTTCAACCTCTCTTTCGTAACGTCTGAGATCCCCAGAGATTGGAAAGCTGCTGCGGTCATCCCCCTCTTCAAATGGGGTGACACTGTAGATCCAAACTGTTACAGACCTATATCCATCCTGCCCTGCCTTTCGAAAGTATTTGAAAGCCAAGTTAACAAACAGATCACCGACCATTTCGAATCCCACCGTACCTTCTCCGCTATGCAATCCGTTTTCCGAGCTGGTCATGGGCACCTCAGCCACGCTCAAGGTCCTAAACGATATTATAACCGCGATCGATAAAAGACAGTACTACGCAGCCATCTTCATCGACCTGGCCAAGGCTTTCGACTCTGTCAACCACCGCAGTCTTATTGGTGGTATTTGGTCACCTACAAACAAGCAATATTTCTGGCTCTCACAGACCTGTAACTTCTTCTTTAAGAGGCTCCTCTGTCCTCCACTCGTTACCTGTATTAATGGCACCTGTTTGAGCTTGTTATCAGTTTAAAAGACACCTGTCAACAACCACAAACAGTCACACTCCAAACTCCACTATGGCCAAGACCAAAGAGCTGTCAAAGGACACCAGAAACAAAAATGTAGACCTGCACCAGGCTGAATCTGCAATAGGTAAGCAGCTTGGTTTGAAGAAATCAACTGTGGGAGCAATTATTAGGAAATGGAAGACATACAAGACCACTGATAATCTCCCTCGATCTGGGGATCTCACCCCGTGGGGTCAAAATGATCACAAGCGAGCAAAAATCCCAGAACCACACGGGGGGACCTAGTGAATGACCTGCAGAGAGCTGGGACCAAAGTAACAAAGCCTACCATCAGTAACACATTACGCCGCCAGGGACTCAAATCCTGCAGTGCCAGACGTGTCCCCCTGCTTAAGCCAGTACATGTCCAGACCCGTCTGAAGTTTGCTAGAGTGCATTTGGATGATCCAGAAGAGGATTGGGAGAATGTCATATGGTCAGATGAAACCAAAATATAACTTTTTGGTAAAAACTCAACTCGTCGTGTTTGGAGGACAAAGAATGCTGAGTTGCATCCAAAGAACACCATACCTACTCTGAAGCATGGGGTTGGAAACATCATGCTTTGGGGCTGTTTTTCTGCAAAGGGACCAGGACGACTGATCCGTGTAAAGGAAAGAATGAATGGGGCCATGTATCGTGAGATTTTGAGTGAAAACCTCCTTCCATCAGCAAGGGTATTGAAGATGAAACGTGGCTGGGTCTTTCAGCATGACAATGATCCCAAACACACCGCCCGGGCAACGAAGGAGTGGCTTCGTGAGAAGCATTTCAAGGTCCTGGAGTGGCCTAGCCAGTCTCCAGATTTCAACCCCATAGAAAATCTTTGGAGGGAGTTGAAAGTCTGTGTTGCACAGCGACAGCCCCAAAACATCACTGCTCTAGAGGAGATCTGCATGGAGGAATGGGCCAAAATACCAGCAACAGTGTGTGAAAACCTTGTGAAGACTTACAGAAAACGTTTGACCTGTGTCATTGCCAACAAAGGGTATATAACAAAGTATTGAGAAACTTTTGTTATTGACCAAATACTTATTTTCCACCATAATTTGCAAATAAATTCATTAAAAATCCTACAATGTGATTTTTTTCTCATTTTGTCTGTCATTGTTGACGTGTACCTATGATGAAAATTACAGGCCTCTCTCATCTTTTTAAGTGGGAGAACTTGCACAATTGGTGGCTGACTAAATACTTTTTTCCCCCACTGTATATCAATGATGTTGCTCTTGCTGCTGGTGAAGCTCGGATCCACCTCTATGCGGACGACACCATTTTGTATACATCTGGCCCTTCATTGGACACTGTGTTAACAAACCTCCAAACGAGCTTCAACGCCATACAACACTCCTTCCGTAGCCTCCAACTGCTCTTAAACACTAGTAAAACTAAATGCATGCTCTTCAACCGAACGCTGCTTGCACCCGCCCACCCGACTAGAATCACTACTCTCGGCGGGTCTGACCTAGAGTATGTGGACAACTACAAATACCTAGGTGTCTGGTTAGACTGTAAACTCTCCTTCCAGACTCACATTAAGCATCTCCAATCAAAAGTTAGATCTAGAATCGGCTTCCTATTTCGCAACAAAGCCTCCTTCACTCATGCTGCCAAACATGCCCTCGTAAAACTGACTATCCTACCGATCCTTGACTTCGGCGATGTCATTTACAAAATAGCCTCCAACACTCTACTCAGCAAATTGGATGTAGTCTATCACAGTGCCATCCGTTTTGTCACCAAGCCCCATATACTACCCACCATTGTGACCTGTACGCTCTTGTTGGCTGGCCCTCACTACATATTCGTCGCCAAACGCACTGGCTCCAGGTCATCTATAAATCACTGCTCGGCAAATCCCCTTCTTACCTTAGCTCACTGGTCACCATAGCAACACCCACCCGTAGTCTGCGCTCCAGCAGGTATATCTCACTGGTCATCCCCAAAGCCAACACCTCCTTTGGCCGCCATTCCTTCCAGTTCTCTGCTGCCAATGACTGGAACGAACTGCAAAAATCTCTGAAGCTGGAGACTTATCTCCCTCACTAAATTTAAGCGTCAGTTGTCAGAGCAGCTTACCGATCACTGCACCTGTACACAGTCATTCTGAAATTAGCCCACCCAACTACCTCATCCCCATATTGTTATTTATTTTGTTAATTTGCACCCCAGGATCTCTATTTGCACATCATCTTTTGCACATCTATCATTCCAGTGTTAATACGAAATTGTAACTATTTTGCACTATGGCCTATTTATTGCCTTACCTCCATAACTTACTACATTCGCACACACTGTATATATATTTTCTCTTTGTATTTTTGAATTTATGTTTTGTTTACCCCATATGTAACTCTGTGTTGTTGTTTTTATCGCACTGCTTTGCTTTATTTTGGCCAGGTCGCAGTTGTAAATAAGAACTTGTTCTCAACTGGCTTACCTGGTTAAATAAAGGTGAAGTAAATAAATAAATAAAAACTGTAACTCGGACACTCATTTTAAGTATTTTATTAGGCCTATGTGGTCTAAAAAGGAAGGGAAATACAATCACAAGGATCCACTTTTATAGACAATATACCTACGCACAAACAGCGCATTGCGCTAACAAAACAACCCTCGCAATATCAACTGGAATTACATGGGTCTATTACTGAACTTTTTGTTAAAAGCAAATATTTGAATGGGAAGAGACTGTCACTGGCAAACATGGACCCAACAACATTATATAATATCCCCTCCTCATGAAGAAATGCACAAGCTAATTTATGCAGCAGCATACAATACACTCACCATTGCTGTGCTGACTTGAACAGGAAGGTGAGTTTCCAGTTGTTTTGAATGTGGCAGAAGTCATGCTGGATTGACAGCATGGCCAATGTATTCAACCTTTTCTGACCCATGGTGTTGCGAGTGAATGTTTATCCTTTTAAGCTTGGAAAAGAGATCATTTCAGACAGATGTTTTAATCCTTAAACCCAGACTTGGACCACACACCTTCTCCACCAAATAGCAGGCAGGGGAAGAAAAATACAGTGGCTTGAGAAAGTATTCACCCTCCTTGGCATTTTTCCTATTTTGTTCCCTTACAACCTGGAATTAAAATGGATTTTTTGGGGGTTTGTATCATTTGATTTACACAACATGCACTTTGAAGATGCAAAATGCTTTTTCTTGTGAAACTAACAAGAAATAAGACAAAAAAAACAGAAATCTAGAGTGTGCATAACTATTCAGTCAATACTTTGTAGAGCCACCTTTTGCAGCAATTACAGTTGCAAGCCTCTTGGGGTATGTCTCTATAAGCTTGGCACATCTAGCCACTGGGATTTTTGCCCATTCTTCAAGGCAAAACTGCTCCAGCTCCTTCAAGTTGGATGGGTTCCGCTGGTGTACAGCAATCTTTAAGTCATACCACAGATTCTCTATTGGATTGAGGTCTGGGCTTTGACTAGGCCATTCCAAGGCATTTAAATGTTTCCCCTTAAACCACTCAAGTGTTGCTTTAGCAGTATGCTTAGGGTCATTGTCCTGCTGGAAGGTGAACCTCCGTCCCAGTCTCAAATCTCTGGAAACAGGTTTCCCTCAAGAATTTCCCTGTATTTAGCGCCATCCATTATTCCTTCAATTCTGACCAGTTTCCCAGTCCCTGCCGATGGAAAAACATCCCCATAGCATGATGCTGCCACCACCATGCTTCACTGTGGGGATGGTGTTCTCAGAGTGATGAGAGGTGCTGGGGGTTTGCGCCAGACATAGCGTTTTCCTTGATGGCCAAAAAGCTCAATTTTAGTCTCATCTGACCAGAGTACCTTCTTCCATATGTTTGGAGAGTCTCCCACGTTTGCTTATTTTTTTCTTTAAGCAATGGCTTTTTTCTGGCCACTCTTCCGTAAAGCCCAGCTCTGTGGAGTGTACGGCTTAAAGTGGTCCTATGGACAGATACTCCAATTTCCGCTGTGGAGCTTTGCAGCTCCTTCAGGGTTATCTTTGGTCTCTTTGTTGCCTCTCTTGCTAATGCCCTCCTTGCCTGGTCCGTGAGTTTTGGTGGGCGGCCCTCTCTTGGCAGGTTTGTTGTGGTGCCATATTCTTTCAATTTTTTTATAATTTAATGGTGCTCCGTGGGATGTTCAAAGTTTCTGATATTTTGTTATAACCCAACCCTGATCTGTACGTCTCCACAACTTTGTCCCTGACCTGTTTGGAGAGCTCCTTGGTCTTCGTGGTGCCGCTTGCTTGGTGGTGCCCCTTGCTTAGTGGTGTTGTAGACTGGGGCCTTTCAGAACAGGTGTGTATATATATACTGAGATCATGAGACAGATCATGTGACACTTAGATTGCACACAGGTGGACTTTATTTAACTAATTATGTGACTTCTGAAGGCAATTGGTTGCACCAGATCTTATTTAGGGGCTTCATAGCAAAGGGGGTGAATACATACAGTGAGGGGAAAAAAGTATTTGATCCCCTGCTGATTTTGTATGTTTGCCCACTGACAAAGACATGATCAGTCTATAATTTTAATGGTAGGTTTATTTGAACAGTGAGAGACAGAATAACAACAAAATCATCCAGTATAATTGTTTGTTATAACTGTGTTGAATGTCCAAGCCTCTGATGCCTTTTTTTTTTATTCCAAGATGGCGTAGTAGTGCAGTTCTGTTTTTGTCGTGTGTCTGTAAATTGTAACGATCCCGGCAGTCTGAGTCGGGTCCTGTCTGTGGACTAGTTTTTATGTTCGTTATCTCCAGTTTCCCGAGGGTTCTGGAACGCTCCGGGGAGCTCTCTTGATTTCCGCACCTGCATCCCATCAGCAATCTGCACACCTGGTCCTGATCATCACCCTTCTTAGGCTCTGGCCTAACATCCATTCCCTGCCGGATCGTTAGCCATGAACAGTAGGTTTACCAGAGTATCAGTCTTAGAGCCTAGCGTTAGTTTTGTTGTTTTTGCACCTTGTTGGTTTGTTGCTTACTTACCCCCGTTTTGTTCCATCTGCAGTCACCCGTCCGGGACCTTCATCCAACCTCTGCCTGGTGGTCGGCGGCTGCCGACCCAGGATGGGATCAACCACTGCACCCCCAACAACTAATCAACGCCGCCCGCTCTGTTCCCTGGATTATTCAGCATCACTCTTGAATTTGTAAATAAACACTCACTTTCGTTTCAACTTACCTTGTCCTGGTCTGCTTCTGGGTTCTGGCTTAGCAACTCGTGACAGAACGATCCGGCCAGTAATGAACCCAGCGGACCTGGACTCTGTTCGCCATGCCATTACCCAGCAGGAGAAGATGTTGGGCCATCATAGCACGGTACTACAGGAGATCGCGTTGTCAGTTCGGAACCTTTCTACCGGTCTGACGGAGGTCCAGAACCAACGCAAGTGTCCGGTGGAGGATCCACTACCGGTTTCACCCATCTCGCCTGCCGCTTCTGAAGCTGTGTCCTTCCGTGAGCCCAAGGTTCCGACGCCGGATAAATATGAGGGGAGCTGGGAAGATGCCGTTCCTTCCTTATGCAGTGTGGATTAGTGTTCGATCTACAGCCCTACTCTTATGCCACAGACAAGGCTAGGATAGCCTTTGTGATTGAGTTGCTGCGTGGTCGAGCGCTGGAGTGGGCTTCAGCCGTTTGGGAACGACAGGATCCCTGCATGGCTTCATACCAGGGGTTCACGGCCGAGATGAGGAAGCTCTTCGACCATTCCGTCCGAGGGAGGGACGCAGCTAGGCGCCTGTTTTCGCTTCGCCAAGGAACTCGCAGCGTGGCCGACTTCGTGATCGAGTTCAAGACGTTGGCTGTGGAGAGTGGGTGGAATGAGGAGGCTCTGCAAGCGGCCTTTTACCAGGGTCTGTCGGAGCAGCTCAAGGATGAGTTGATCTCCTATCCGGAGCCTAGTGACCTGGACAGCTTGGTAGCCTTGTCTATTCGGGTGGATAATCGAGTCCGAGAGCGAAGGAGGGAGAAGCAATGGGTTCCGTCCAACCGATCAGCTTCTCAGGTTCCAGTCGGGTCGTCAAACTGCGCGGCTCGCTAAAGTTGGGAGGACTTTTAGCGAGCCAGTTTCGACCTCTCAATACCTCTGTCAGACCCCGTTTCCCGGCTACCCTTATGAACAGGAATCAGAGCTTAGCGATTAACGCTTTTATCGATTCAGGTGCCGATGGAAGCTTTCTAGATGCCGAGTTGGTGGAACAGCTGGGTCTTTCCAAGGAGCAATTGCCGGAAGCCATTGAAGCTACCACTCTGGACGGCAGTAGTCTGGCACGTATCACGATGAGGACTGAACCGGTTAAGATGCGGTTGTCGGGGAATCATTCTGAGATGATTTCATTCTTCATTCTGCCGTCTTCCCATGTTCCTCTGGTCCTTGGATACCCCTGGCTGAAGGAACACAATCCCACGTTCGATTGGGTGACGGGCAAGGTAACGAGTTGGAGCCTTGATTGTCATGCTAACTGTCTCAAGACTGCCTGCCCCCATTCGGTTCCCAGTCAGGTGATTGAGGCTAAACCCCCAGATTTGTCCCTGGTTCCCGAGACATATCACGATTTGGGGGAAGTTTTCAGTAAGCAGAAGGCTCTGTCACTTCCTCCCCACCGACCATATGATTGTGCCATCAACCTGTTCCCTGGAGCTGTCTACCCCAAGGGAAGGTTATACAGTATCTCCCGACCTGAACGTGAGGCTTTGGAGACCTACATCAAGGAGTCCCTAGCTGCTGGTCTCGTTCGTCCCTCGTCATCACCCCTGGGGGCAGGATTCTTCTTTGTGGGTAAGAAGGATGGCTCTCTTCGACCGTGTATTGATTATCGGGGGTTGAATGACATCACGGTCAAGAACAAGTATCCCCTGCCCTTGATGAGTTCTGCCTTCGACTCCTTACAGGGTGCTACGGTGTTCACCAAGCTAGACCTACGCAATGCGTATCACATGGTCCGGATCAGAGAGGGGGACGAGTGGTTGACGGGTTTCAATACACCGATGGGTCACTTCGAGTATCAGGTGATGCCGTTTGGACTGACCAATGCTCCAGCGGTATTCCAGAGTATGGTGAACGACGTCCTGAGAGATATGATCGGTCTCTTTGTGTTTGTTTACCTGGATGACATTCTGATCTTCTCGAAGGAACCTTCCGACCACGTCCAGCATGTCCGGCAGGTTCTGCAGCGATTGTTGGAGAATCGCCTGTTCGTGAAGGCCGAGAAGTGCGAGTTTCACGCCCACACGACATCCTTTCTCGGGTACATCATCTCCAGGGGAGAGATTAGGATGGACCAGGAGAAGGTTAGAGCGGTTCTGGAATGGGCCCAGCCCGGTACGAGATTGCAGCTCCAGAGATTTTTGGGGTTTGCGAATTTCTACCGCAGATTCATCCGGGATTACAGCCGTGTGGCCGCTCCGTTAACTGCCTTGACTTCCAGTATCAGGACCTTCAAGTGGAATCCGGAGGCGGATCGAGCGTTTCTGGATTTGAAGAGGCGATTCACCAACGCACCGATTCTCTCTCAACCGGACACGGCCCGTCAGTTCGTCGTTGAAGTGGACGCGTCTGATGTGGGAGTTGGCGCCATCCTGTCGCAGCGATGCTCCACGGACAGTAAACTCCATCCCTGCGCCTACTACTCTCGTCGCCTTTCGCCTGCGGAGAGGAATTACGATGTGGGTAACCGGGAGCTTCTCGCGGTGAAACTTGCCTTGGAGGAGTGGCGCCACTGGTTGGAGGGGGCGGAGCAACCGTTTATTGTCTGGACTGACCACAAGAATCTTGCTTACGTGCAATCGGCTAAACGTCTCAACTCCCGTCAGGCCAGGTGGGCGTTGTTTTTCGGACGATTCAAGTTTTCCCTGACGTTCCGACCTGGATCTAAGAACGGCAAGGCGGACGCCTTGTCCCGGATGTTCTCCAAGACGGAGGAGAGTGGGTCCAAGACCGAGACAATTCTCCCCCGGAACTGCGTCGTGGGAGCAGTTATGTGGAGGATTGAGGAGGAGGTGCTGGCGGCCCTTCGGACTCAGCCCGGTCCCGGTAACGGTCCACCCGGTCGGTTGTTTGTGCCTGAGTCGGTTCGTCCTGCTGTCCTCAAATGGTCCCACGCCAGCAAGATGGCTTGTCACCCTGGCGTGGCTCGGACAATGGCGTTTCTTCACAGACGCTTTTTGGTGGCCTGCCATGGCCGAGGATACTCGGGGTTATGTTGCTGCCTGTCCAGTGTGTGCGCAGAATAAGAGTACCAATCGGCCCAGCTCTGGACTACTTCACCCCCTTCCTATTCCCCGGCGACCATGGTCGCATCTGGCCCTGGACTTTGTCACTGGGTTGCCCGCTTCTGAGGGGAACACGGTCGTTCTGACTATCGTGGACAGATTCAGCAAGTTCGCCCACTTTGTGCCAATTGCCAAGCTTCCCTCTGCCTCGGAGACGTCCGAGATCCTGGTTAGGGAGGTTTTCAGGGTCCACGGGTTGCCCAGTGATATCGTTTCCGACCGTGGCCCTCAGTTTACCTCTGCTGTCTGGAAGTCCTTCTGTTTGGCCATTGGAGCTACAGTCAGTCTCACATCTGGTTTTCACCCCCAATCTAATGGTCAGGCGGAGAGAGCCAACCAGAAGATGGAATCCACGCTACGCTGCCTGGCCTCTTCCAACCCCACCTCCTGGGTCTCTCAGTTGCCTTGGGTTGAGTATGCCCACAATACTCTCCCTACATCTGCCACTGGGATGTCTCCCTTCCAGTGCCTGTATGGCTACCAACCTCCCTTGTTCCCTTCTCAGGAGAAGGAGCTCTCAGTGCCTTCTGTTCAGGTCCATATTCGCTGTTGCCACCGGACCTGGCATCGGGCCAGAAAAGCACTCCTTAGAGTTTCGGACCGGTATCAGCTCCAGGCGAATCGTCGCCGGATCCCCGCTCCCACCTACACCATCGGAGATAGGGTCTGGTTGGCCACACGGGATCTTCCTTTACGGACTGAGTCTAGGAAGTTGTTACCGAAGTTCATTGGTCCGTTTGTGGTGGAGAAGGTGATCAATCCGGTGGCAGTTCGACTCAAACTCCCGAGGACGCTCAGAGTCCATCCCACCTTTCATGTCTCCTGCCTCAAGCCTGTTTTTCTCAGTCCTCTGTTGCCTCCTCCGCCTCCTCCTCCTCCTCCTCGGATGATCGGAGGTGGTCCTGCCTACACGGTGCGTCGCATCATGGATTCCAGACGGCGGGGCCGGGGTTTCCAGTATCTCGTGGACTGGGAGGGGTATGGTCCTGAAGAGAGGAGTTGGATTCCGCGGCGACAGGTCCTAGATGCTGACCTCATCAGTGACTTCTACCGCCTCCATCCTGGCGCTCCGGGAGTCCGCCCGGTGGCGTTCTCGGAGGGGGTACTGTAACGATCCCGGCAGTCTGAGTCGGGTCCTGTCTGTGGACTAGTTTTTATGTTCGTTATCTCCAGTTTCCCGAGGGTTCTGGAACGCTCCGGGGAGCTCTCTTGATTTCCGCACCTGCATCCCATCAGCAATCTGCACACCTGGTCCTGATCATCACCCTTCTTAGGCTCTGGCCTAACATCCATTCCCTGCCGGATCGTTAGCCATGAACAGTAGGTTTACCAGAGTATCAGTCTTAGAGCCTAGCGTTAGTTTTGTTGTTTTTGCACCTTGTTGGTTTGTTGCTTACTTACCCCCGTTTTGTTCCATCTGCAGTCACCCGTCCGGGACCTTCATCCAACCTCTGCCTGGTGGTCGGCGGCTGCCGACCCAGGATGGGATCAACCACTGCACCCCCAACAACTAATCAACGCCGCCCGCTCTGTTCCCTGGATTATTCAGCATCACTCTTGAATTTGTAAATAAACACTCACTTTCGTTTCAACTTACCTTGTCCTGGTCTGCTTCTGGGTTCTGGCTTAGCAACTCGTGACATAAATAGCCTGTAAATACCCTGTTTTTTTGTATTTTTCGTATATATTTCCCTATCAGACTTTTCATCCTTCTACAAAATATACTTTCCTGCAACCCGCCTCACTCAATGTGGAACGGATTCTATTATTGACTTACCTTTATCTAGAATCTCCAGTTGAAACTAGCTAGCCAGCTAACTAGCTACTTGCTATTAGCCACAGCTAGCGGTATTTCACCCAGAACATTGGATTTTATTAATTTAATCACTGGACATTAATCACCGGATATTCGGCCAGTCTGCACAGCGCGTTATCGACCCAGAACATATCAGTTTTTCCGCCGGAATCACTGGACCTTTAACTCCGGATTCATCGCTACCAGCTAGCTGCAACAAAATGGACGCTGTGGTCTGGCTAATCATCCTGAGCTAGGCCCATCTCCCGGCTATCTACCTCTCTGTCAACCGGACGGGACCACCTAGTGTTGACACGGAGCCCCGCCGATCCTACACGACTGGTCTGCCGACGAAATCGTCTGATGTGGTTACGACGTTAACCATGAAGATTCCATCTGCTAGCCCCGGCCCGCTAGCACACGCTAGCCGTGGCCTCTTCCTCGCTAGTGCTTTAGCAGCCTCCGAACTATCCTATTGCTGTTCACCGGACCTTATGATAACTCAGCTATACAGCTGATGTCTGCTGGACTGTTCCTTTTTACGGTACTACATCCTGTTTATGTTTAGCCTCAGCCCAAACATGGTTAGCTTATTGTTGTTTCGGTTAATTTCTAATTGTACTATTTCACTGTAGACCCCCCAGCCCAGCTAAACCTGCCTTAGATAGCTCCTTTGTCCCACCCCCTATACACGCGGAGACCGACTCAATTGATGCCTCCAGCGATGCTATCTCTTTCATTGTTACCCAACGCTTAGGTTTACCTCCACTTTACTCATATCCTTCCATATCCTTGTCTGTACATAATGCCCTGAATCTTTTCTATAACACCCGGAAATCTGCCCCCTTTATTCTATGTACCCAACGCACTAGAAGACCAGTTCTTAAAGCCTTTAGCCGTATCCTTATTCTAGTCCTCCTCTGTTCCTCTGGTGATGTAGAGGCTAACCCAGGCCCTGCAGCCCTCAGTATCCTCCTACTCCCCAGGCGCTATCATTTGCTGACTTCTGTAATCGCAAAAGTCTTGGTTTCTTGCACATAAATATCAGAAGTCTACTTCCTAAGTTTGAGTTATTCACTGCATTAGCACACTCCGCCAACCCTGATGTTCTAGCAGTGTCTGAATCCTGGCTCAGGAAGGCCACCAAAAATTCTGAAATTTCCACCCCCAACTATAACATTTTCCGTCTAGATAGAACTGCCAAAGGGGGTGGAGTTGCAATCTACTGTAGAGATAGCCTGCAGAGCTCTATCATACTATCCAGGTCTGTGCCCAAACAGTTTGAGCTTCTACTTCTAAAAATCCACCTTTCCAGAAATAAGTCTCTCACTGTTGCCGCTTGCTACAGACCCCCCTCAGCCCCCCAGCTGTGCCCTGGACACCATATGTGAATTGATTGCCCCCCATTTATCCTCAGAGTTCGTACTGCTTGGTGACCTAAATTGGAATATGCTTAATACCCCAGCCATCCTACAATCCAAACTAGATGCACTCAACCTCACGCAAATTATCAACGAACCTACCAGGTACAACCCTAAATCCGTAAACATGGGTACCCTCATAGATATCATCCTGACTAACATACCCTCTAAATACACCTCAGCTGTCTTCAACCAGGATCTCAGCGATCACTGCCTTATTGCCTGCGTCCGTAACGGGTCCGCGGTCAAACGACCACCCCTCATCACTGTCAAACGCTCCCTAAAACACTTTAGCGAGCAGGCCTTCCTAATTGACCTGGCCCAGGTATCCTGGATGGATATAGATCTCATTCCGTCAGTAGAGGATGCCTGGTTGTTCCTTAAAAGTAATTTCCTCTCAATCTTAAATAAACATGCCCCATTCACAAAATACAGAACTAAGAACCGATATAGCCCCTGGTTCTCCTCAGACTTGACTGCCCTTGACCAGCACAAAAACATCCTGTGGCGTACAGCATTAGCATCAAATAGCCCCCGCGATATGCAACTTTTCAGGGAAGTTAGGAACCAATATACACAAGCAGTCAGGAAAGCAAAGGCTAACTTTTTCAAACAGAAATTTGCATCCTGTAGCACTAACTCCAAAAAGTTTTGGGACACTGTAAAGTCCATGGAGAATAAGAGCACTTCCTCCCAGCTGCCCACTGCACTGAGGCTAGGAAACACTATCACCACCGATAAATCTACAATAATCGAGAATTTCAACAAGCATTTTGCTACAGCTGGCCATGCTTTCCATCTGGCTACCACTACCCCGGCCACCAACTCTGCACCCTCTGCTGCAACTTGCCCATGCCCCCCGCTTCTCCTTCACACAAATTCAGACAGCCTATGTTTTGAAAGCGCTGCAAAATCTGGACCCCTACAAATCAGCTGGGCTAGACAATCTGGACCCTTTTTTTCTAAAACTAGCCGCCGAAATTGTCGCAACCCCCTATTACTAGTCTGTTCAACCTCTCTTTCATAACGTCTGAGATCCCCAGAGATTGGAAAGCTGCCGCGGTCATCCCCCTCTTCAAAGGGGGTGACACTCTAGATCCAAACTGCTACAGACCTATATCCATCCTGCCCTGCCTTTCGAAAGTATTTGAAAGCCAAGTTAACAAACAGATCACCGACCATTTCGAATACCACCGTACCTTCTCCGCTATGCAATCCGGTTTCGAGCTGGTCATGGGTGCACTTCAGCCACGCTCAAGGTCCTAAACGATATTATAACCGCGATTGATAATAGACAGTACTGTGCAGCCGTCTTCATCGACCTGGCCAAGGCTTTCGACTCTGTCAACCACCGCATTCTTATTGGCAGACTAAATAGCCTTGGTTTCTCAAATGACTGCCTCGCCTGGTTCACCAACTACTTCTCAGATAGAGTTCAGTGTGTCAAATCGGAGGGCCTGTTGTCTGGACCTATGGCAGTCTCTATGGGGGTGCCACAGGGTTCAATTCTTGGGCCGACACTTTTCTCCGTGTATATCAATGATGTCGCTCTTGCTGCTGGTGACTCTCAGATCCACCTCTACGCAGACGACACCATTTCGTATACATCTGGCCCTTCATTGGACACTGTGTTAACAAACCTCCAAACGAGCTTCAATGCCATACAACACTCCTTCAGTAGCCTCCAACTGCTCTTAAACACTAGTAAAACTAAATGCATGCTTTTCAATCGAACGCTGCTGGCACCCGCCCACCCGACTAGAATCACCACTCTCGACGGGTCTGACCTAGAGTATGTGGACAACTACAAATACCTAGGTGTCTGGTTAGACTGTAAACTCAACTTCCAGACTCACATAAAGAATCTCCAATCCAAAGTTAAATCTAGAATCGGCTTCCTATTTCGCAACAAAGCCTCCTTCACTCATGCTGCCAAACATGCCCTCGTAAAACTGACTATCCTACCGATCCTTGACTTCGGCGATGTCATTTCCAAAAATACTCCAACACTCTACTCAGCAAATTGGATGTAGTCTATCACAGTGCCATCCGTTTTGTCTCCAAAGCCCCATACACTACCCACCACAGTGACCTGTACGCTCTTGTTGGCTGGTCCTCACTACATGTTCGTCGTCAAACCCACTGGCTCCAGGCCATCTATAAATCACTGCTAGGCAAATCCCCGCCTTATCTTAGCTCATTGGTCACCATAGCAGCACCCACCCGTAGTCTGCGCTCCAGCAGGTATATCTCACTGGTCATTCCCAAAGCCAACACCTCCTTTGGCCGCCATTCCTTCCAGTTCTCTGCTGCCAATGACTGGAACGAATTGCAAAAATCTCTGAAGCTGGAGACTCTTATCTCCCTCAATAACTTTAAGCATCAGTTGTCAGAGCACCTTACCGATCACTGCACCTGTACACAGCCCATCTGAAATTAGCCCACCCAACTACCTCATCCCTATATTGTTATTTATTTTGCTCTTTTGCACCCCAGTATCTCTATTTGCACATAATCTCTTGCACATCTAGCATTCCAGTGTTAATACTATTGTAATTATTTTGCACTATAGCCTATTTATTGCCTTACCTCCATAACTTGCTACATTTGCACACACTGTATATATATTTTCTGTTGTATTTTTGACTTTATGTTTTTTACCCCATATGTAACTCTGTGTTGTTTTTATTGCACTGCTTTGCTTTATCTTGGCCAGGTCGCAGTTGTAAATGAGAACCTGTTCTCAACTGGCTTACCTGGTTAAATAAAGGTGAAATAAAAATAAAAAATAAAAATGTAAAAGGCTATAGACAAACTGGGACATGTATATAACGTTCAACATTTAAATGTTGCATTTCAAAACATTTTGCTTCTCCAGCTGACGGAACCCCGCCCCCACCCACCCCCATCCCATGGGGTCTGGGTGTGTGCAACATCTTTGGGCCCTGCAGTAGATACGCATCTAAGGTGCACTGAATAAGCTACAATAAACTGGACAGAAGCAACAGCTAGGCTATACTCGGTTTCAGGTTAATCACTGTTAATCCAGGAAACCAAGATAGGGAAGACAAATGCAGCAACCTAGGACCGGGTTTAGCCTGATTAATTTAGTCAAGCGCAATACAACGAACACGTTAGGCGCAGCATGTTCCGTTTACAGAAGCACGGGAGAGGGCTAGCACTCCTAGAAACCCCACTGTCCAACCTGGACTATCCTCTCTCTCTCTCTCTCTCTCTCTCTCTCTCTCTCTCTCTCTCTCTCTCTCTCTCTCTCTCTCTCTCTCTCTCTCTCTCTCTCTCTCTCTCTCTCTCTCTCTCTCTCTCTCTCTCTCTCTCTCTCTCTCTCTCTCTCTCTCTCTCTCTCTCTCTCTCTCTCTCTCTCTCTCCCAGAGGACCTGAGCCCTAGGACCATGCCTCGGGAAGGGCCTGATGACTCATGGCTGTTCCCATCCCCAGTCCACCTGGTCGTGCTGCTGATCCATAGCCTGCGGCTATGAAACCCTGACCTGTTCACCGAACATGCTACCTTGTACCGGACCTGCTGTTTCGAGTGTCTCTTTCTTGACCTCTGAATGCTCGGCTATGAAAAGCCAGATGACATTTACTCCTGAGGTACTGTGCTGTTGCACCTTCTACAACCACTGTGATTATTATTTGACCCTGCTGGTCATCTATGAACATTTGAACATCTTGAAAAACGAGCTGGCATTAATGGCCATGTACTCTTATAATCTCCACCTGGCCATCCCTCACAACCTGGTTCCTCTCTAGGTTTCTTCCTAGGTTCCTGCCTTTCTAGGGAGTTTTTCCTAGCCACCGTGCTTCTACATTTGCATTGCTTGCTCTTTTTCGGGTTTAGGCTGGGTTTCTGTATAAGCACTTTGTGACAACTGTTGAAGTAAAAAGGGCTTTATATATCAATTTGATTGATTAAACGTAAATCCAGGATAAACTAATTAGTATCATATGTTACATTTCATATGGTATGTACAGTTGAAGTCGGAAGTTTACATACACTTAGGTTGGAGTCATTAAAACTCGTTTTTTCAACCACTCCACAAATTTCTTTTTAACAAACTATCGTTTTAGCATGTCGGTTAGGACATCTACTTTGTGCATGACACAAGTAATTTTTCCAACAATTGTTTACAGACAGATTATTTCACTTATAATTCACTGTATCACAATTCCAGTGTGTCAGAAGTTTACATACACTCAGTTGACTGTGCCTTTAAACAGCTTGGAAAATTCCCGAAAATGATGTCATGGCTTTAGAAGCTTCTGACAGGCTAATTGACATCATTTGAGTCAATTGAAGGTGTACCTGTGGATGTATTTTTATGCCTACCTTCAAACTCAGTGCCTCTTTGCTTGACATCATGGGAAAATCAAAAGAAATCAGCCAAGACCTCAGAAAGAACTTTTTGGCCATAATGACCATCGTTCTGTTTGGAGGAAAAAGGGGGTCGCTTGCAAGCCGAAGAACACCATCCCAACGTGAAGCACAGGGGTGGCAGCATCATGCTGTGGGGGTGCTTTGCTGCAGGAGGGACTGGTGCACTTCACAAAATAGATGGCATCATGAGGAAGGAAAATTATGTGGATATATTGAAGCAACATCTCAAGACATCAGTCAGGAAGTTAAAGCTTGGTCGCAAATGGGTCTTCCAAATGGACAATGACCCCAAGCATACTTCCAAAGTTGTGGCAAAATTACTTAAGGACAACAAAGTCAAGGTATTGGAGTGGCCATCATAAAGCCCTGACCTCAATTTGTGGGCAGAACTGAAAAAGCGTGTGCTAGCAAGGAGGCCTACAAACCTGACTCAGTTACACCAGCTCTGTCAGGAGGAATGGGCCAAAATTCACCCAACTTATTGTGGGAAGCTTGTGGAAGGCTACCCGAAACGTTTGATCCAAGTTAAACAATTTAAAGGCAATGCTACCAAATACTAATTGAGTGTACGTAAACTTCTGACCCACTGGGAATGTGATGAAAGACATAAAAGCTGAAAGAAATAATTCTCTCTACTATTATTTTGACATTTCACATTCTTAAAATAAAGTGGTGATCCTAACTGACCTAAGACAGGGAATTTGTACTAGGATGAAATGTCAGTAATTGTGAAAAACTTTAAATGTATTTGGCTAAGGTGTATGTAAACTTACGACTTCAACTGTATTAATTTGTGGATGTCCGTCATCCATTTCGTATGATATGTTATGAATTACATTTCGTATGATATGTTACAAATTGTAATTGGTACAATATGGTAGGAATTGCAATTCGTACAATATGTTACAAATTTCAATTTGTTGTGGCTAACGTTAGCTAGGTGGCTAACGCTAACATCACCTAGATGGCTAACATTAGCTAGGCTAGGGGTTAGGGTTAAGGTTAGGTTTAGGAGTTAGGTTAAAGGGGAAGGGTTAGCTAACATGCTAAGTAGTTGCAAAGTAGCTAAAAAGTAGTAAGTAGTTGCTAAAATGCTAAAGTTGTCCGTGATGAGATTCGAAAGGGCAACCTTTAGGTTTCTAGACATTCGCATTATAAGCCCACCCATCTTGCCTTAAAGGGATACTATGGGATTTTGGTAATGAAGCCCTTTATCTACTTCCCATGAGTCAGATGAACTCATGGATATAATTTATATGTCTCTGCATCCAGTATGAAGGAAGTTAGAGGTAGTTTCGTGAGCCAACACTAACTAGCATCAGCGCAATGACTGGAAGTCTATCGTATCTACTAGCATTGTATAAAAATGTTATCCACAGTTCATCTGACTCTGGGAAAGTAGATAAAGGGCTTCCTTGCCAAAATCTTGAAGTATCCCTTTCAGTAACCTTCTGTCTTATGCAGATTTTGGAACCAAAATAATATTCCAATCATATCGTTCTGAACAGAACCATTATAACCAACAAAATAAAGTTATGAACCGGTTTTTAAACCTCTGAAATCTGATTTTTACATTTAGCTCGACATTAAATTACTTCACCAGTGCGGATAGAGCAGCTTGCTATGGAGCGGGCAAGCGCTGGGCATCTTGTGATGACATGCATTATCTGAATTAGGCCCAAAGAATTATACCTAAGGAGGAGCGGCTTCTACTAAGGAACTTTTAGTGTCTTTGAACTTCAGAGTTGGCTTATCGTTAGACCAGAGCTAGCTAGCTAACAAGCTTGTGTGTGCAGAGCGGCACCAGAATTAAAAACACGTCTTAACTTTTTGTAATTAATAAATCCAATGTGAAATATGCTAACTATAGTATCCCTAACTAGTATTGAAAAAGTTAATCCATTCTTCTCTAAATAAAAATCTCTCTCCCTATCTTCTGAATCACGCTTGTAACATCAGTAGGCTACAGCTATGCTTCATAGGGGGAGGTGCCGGTAGCCTACATGCACACACACTGGCAAATATTTTCTGGTGGCAGGCAGACACTGGAAGAAGTTTCTGATTGACAGAGATAGGGCTTTGCATAGGCGCTTTGCTGCGTTTTTTGTAGGACTGGAAAAAAATACATGGAATGTAAAATAATATTATTAACGGGTTCCCATGTTGTTTTTTTATAACAGTTCTGTTCCGGAACAGTAAACATCACTTTTGTTCCCGGTTCTGAATCTGTTCCTTGAAAAATGTCGTTATTTTTTATCCTGTTCCCTGAACGGATTCCCTGGTCTTATGTACTGTAACTATGCCAAACATAACATATAATACTAATTTGATGTTTAGTATGTTACATCTAGTCTATGAGACCAGGCTGCACTATCTTATCTGGTTCCCCAAATTCCCCCTCACTATCTAGCTTTGTCGCCGGCTGCCCTACCCAGCAGCGAACGAAAACCTCCCCCGTTAAGATGATTGCGCCGTACTGGATGGACTGGATACCCCCAATGGCTTTCCAACTCAATGGATTCTCCATTCACCGACCGGACAGGACAGTAGAGTCAGGGAAATCGAGAGGGGGAGAGGTTTGCCTCTTCATCAACAACAAATGGTTTGCTGACTTGAGCACAGTGGAAGTCTCGAACCATTGTTCATCTGTCTTGGAATACCTAATGATCAAATGCCGACCTTTCTACCTCCTGAGGGAGTTTACAGTTGTTATCGTGACTGTTGTATACATTCCACCTCAGAATAAGAAATATAACAAGCTGGCACTTAAGGAACTGTACGAGGCTCTAAACAAGCAGGAAAACCTAAATCTGGAGGCTACCTTTCTTGTCGCTTGCAATTTTTATTCCATGTCATTAAGACATGCCCAACGTCCATCAACAAGTCTCCTTCGCCACTAGGGGCGATAAAGTCCTAGACCACTGTTACTCTACCCACAAGCAAGCATACAATGCCCTCCCTCGTCCGCCAATTGGCAAAGGTCCGTGCTATCTGGGATCCTTGGGACATCCCTACCCCATTGAAGTTGAAATTTAAAAAGGTTAAGGGAAGGGTTATGGTTAAGGTTAGGGTAAGGGTTTAGGGTAGGATGCTGGATAGCACTGACCTTTGGCAAATCAGATCATGAGTCGTGACTCGCTCCGTTGAGAAATGGTAATCACAAACAGAGTATTGTACAGGACTGCTTTGCTAGCACTGATTGGAATATGTTCTGAGACTCCGCCTAACATCGACAAGCTAACCACCTCTGTCACCGGGTTCATAAGTAAATGCTTTGGCGACGTTGTCCCTACAGTGAAGGTTCACTGCTTCCCCAATCAAAAGCCCTGGATTAACACAGAGGTTGGCACTAAACTAAAGGACAGGACTACCGCACACAGGGCTATCGCAGACAACCCTTAGGCTATGGCTGAGGATAGGAACAAGTCCAAGAAGTCCCGCTACGACTTCCGCAGAGTCATTAAACTAGCAAAAGGACAATATAAGAATAAGGTGGAATCATACTACACAGGCTCCGACGCCCGCCGCATGTGGCAGGAACTACAGTCCATTACGGATTACAAAGGAAGACCCAGCCATGTTCTACCCAACGATGCCTCTTCCAGACGAACTCAATGCATTTTATGCACGCTTAGACAATAACACCATACAGTGCGTGAGGGTCCCCACTGACCCAGAGGTCTGGCTGATCTCACGCTCTGAGGCTGGCGTGATTAAGGTCATTAATGAGATCAACATTGGCAAGGCCGCGGGGCCGGATAGTATTCCAGGGCACGTTCTCAGGGCATGCACAGATCAGCTGGAAGGCATATTCACGGTCATTTTCAACCTCTCCTTGTCCCAGTCTGTAATCCCAACATCTTAAAATGACTACCATCATTCCTGTTCCGAAGAACTCTAAGGCTTCTTGACACAAATACTACCGCCCTGTAGCCCTCACATCTAATCATGAAGTGCTTTGAAAGGCTGGTTATGGCACACACCAACTGTATCATCGCAGACACCCTAGACCCACTCCAATTTGCATACCACCCCAACAGATCCATAGATGACGCAATCTCAACGACGGGGCTGCAGTGGAGTGGGTTGAGAGCTTCAAGTTCCTCGGTGTCCAAATCACTAAGGACTTAAAATGGGGTACCGATGCATGAAGTCTGACACCAACAGGCTCCTGAACAGCTTCCATCCCCATGCCATAAGACTGCTAAATAGTTAACCGAATGGCTACATGGACTATCTGAGTTGACCATTGTATTGCATTTTTTACACTGTCTCTATACACACTTACAGGACTCTACACACTCACGCACACTGACACTCCAACACACACATAACATGCATTTATACTGCCTCTACCAACACACACACACACTCACATACAATCCTAATTTACGCTGCTGCTACTCTGTTTATTATATATCCTGATGCCTAGTTAACTTACCACTATACATATCTACCTCTATCACTCCAGTATCCCTGCACATTGTAAATATGGTATTGAAACTGACCATGTATATAGTTTCTTACTTTCTCGTGTTCTTTTTATTTCTTGTGTGTTTTTGTTCTACCGTATGTAATTTATTTGTGTTACATTGCTATTGATTACTACATTGTTGGGTTTGGAGCTTGCAAGAAAGGGATTTCATTGTACTTGTGCACGTGACATAAAAAACTTGAAACTTGCACTGCGGATACTTGCAAGGGTTACAGAGACCAATATACATCAAAGCACCAGCTCCCCCGCCAAGACCTGCCTGCGCTCTCGGCTCTGCCTTATATATGTTTCTCAGAGTCCCGGGCAGAGTTTAGCAAGCAGGAGCAGGTATGAGCAAATAGTTTAAGATTTGGACATGTCTTTCCTTACAAGCTATCCCACAGCTTCATCACAGTATGACAGACTACATTCTCTGTCACCAGAGAAAGGGGTGTGACTACTTTAGGGGTGGGGCAGAGGAGAGGTTAAAAACACAGACAACTGTGTTCTCTCATGTCTAAACCTGACACAGCAAGACAGCAGACATTCTTGAACTAAACTGACTGAGGTAGAGGTAAGGATAATTTTACTCTATTTGATTAACTTCCCATTTATAACAAGCATTAAGTTAATCAACTTTGCTTTTGTAAAGTAGAACAAAGGAAATTGTGATTTTGTGTGTTGTATCAATATCCAATTAAATGTAAGTAGCTACTAGAGAGGATTGCAAATGTTATTGCCTATTATGAGGCATTAAAAAAACATGTGTATCCGGTTCCATGCTTCTAGAGGTGTCAGCTAAATTTGCCCAATGTGGCCATTAATGTAAAGGCAATGTCAGGAGAGCTGAACATTGCTGAAAAAAAAAAATTATTTTTCATATTCTGCACACTTACAGTGCCTTCAGAAAGTATTCACGCCGCTTGACTTTTTCTACATTGTTTTGTGTTACAGCCTGAATTTAACATAGATTAAATTGAGATTTAGTCACAATACCCCATAATGTCAAAGTGGATTTATAATTTTTGACATTTTTACAATTTAATTAAAAATGAAAAGCTGAAATGTCTTGAGTCAATAAGTATTCAACCCCTTTGTTATGGCTAGCCTAAATTAAGTTTAGGAGTATTTGCTTAACAATTTGCTTAACAGGTCACATAATAAGTTGCATGGACTCACTCTGTGTGCAATAATAGTGATTTTTTAATGACTAAACATGGTTTTTTTAATGACTACCTCATCTCTGTACCCCACACATACAATTATCTGTAATTTCCCTCAGTGAAGCAGTGAATTTCAAACACAGATTCAACCACAAAGACCATGAATGTTTTCCAATGCCTCGCAAAGAAGGGCACCTATTGGTATATGGGTAAAAAAATTTAAAAGCAGACAGTGAATATCCCTTTGAGCATGGTAAAGTTATTAATTACACTTTGGATGTTGTATCAATATTCCCAGTCACTACAAAGATACAGACATACTTCCTAAATCAGTTGCCGGAGAGGAAGGAAACTGCTCAGGGATTTCACCATGAGGCCAATGGTGACATTAAAACAATTACAGAGTTTAATGTCTATGATAGGAGAAAACTGAGGATGGATCAACAACATTGTAGTTACTCCACAATACTAACCTAATTGACAGAGTTAAAAGAAGGAAGCCTGTACAGAATAAAACATATTCCAAAACATGCATCCTGTTTGCAACAAGACATTATAAGACACAATACTGTGAAAGATGTGGCAAAGCAATTCACTTTTTGTTTTGGGCAAATCCAATACAACACAGTATTGTACCAATCTCCATGTTTTCAAGCATAATGGTGGCTGCAACATGTTACGGGTATGCTTGTAACCGTTGAGGACTGGGGAGTTTTTCAGGATAAAAAAGAAACGGAATGTAGCTAAACACAGGCAAAATCCTAGAGGAAAACCTGGTTCAATCTATTTTCCACCAGACACATTCACCTTTTAGCAGGACAATAACCTAAAACACAAGGCCAGATCTACACTGGAGTTGCTGACCAAGAAGACAGTGAAGGTTCCTGAGTGGCTGAGTTACAGTTTTGACTTAAATCTACTTTCAAATCTATGGCAAGACCTGAAAATGGTTGTCTAGCAATGATCAACAACTGATTTGACAGAGCTTGAAGAATTTTGAAAAGAATAATGGGCAAATGTTGCACAATCCAGGTGTGGAAAGCTCTTAGAGACTTACCCAGAAAGACTCACAGCTGTAATCGCTGCCAAATGTGCTTCTACGAAGGATTGACTAAGGGTTGTGAATACTTATGTAAATGAGATACGTATTTCTGGACTTCATTTTCAATACATTTGCAAAATTAAAAAAGAAAACATGTTTTCACTTTGTCATTATGGGCTATTATGTGTAGATGGGTGAGAATTGTGTACAATTGTATTCATTTTGAATTCAGGCTGCAACACAACAAAATGTGGAATAAGTCAAGGGGTATGTATACTTTCTGAAGGCACTGTACATGCTCATAATTTAGCAATTCCCTCCTTGCTTGAAAAGCATGAGCTATGAATTCATTATTGTATTGTGTTATCACTCCCAACATCGAATCTTTTCAAATAATTGTAGTGTTGGGAACAGAAGTAGGGGCCACATTATATTTGATGGCAGGCCACAAATGGTCACTGAAAGGTATTTACCTATCTTGATGTCTGTCCCTCAGACAGCTTTGCTCCTATACATAATCTTTGTCTTGCTGTGTCTATTGCTATGTCTCTGTGTGTAATCTACACTGAATATACAAAACATTAGGCACACCTTCCTACTATTGAGTTGCACCCCCTTTTGCCCTCAGAACAGAATAAATTCGTCGGAGCATGGCCTCTAGAATGTGTCAAATGCGTTCCACAGGGATGCTGGCCCATGTTGACTCCAATACCTTGCACAGTTGTGTCAAATTGGCTGGATGTCCTTTAGGTGGTGGACAATTCTTGATACACACGGGAAACTGTTGAGTGTGAAAAACCCAGCAGCGTTGTAGTTCTTGACACACTCAAACCGGTGCGCCTGGCACCTACTAACATACCCCTTTCAAAGGCACTTTAATATTTTGTCTTGCACATTCACCCACTGAATGGCACACATACACAATCCATGTCTCATTTGTCTTGATGCTTAAAAATCCTTCTATAACCTGTTTCCTCCCCTTCATCTACTCTAATTGAAGTGGATTTAACAGGTGACCTCAAGGGATGACCTATGTCATGGAAAGAGCAGTTTTGTATGTATATTATTACTATGCCAATGAATGACACACAACACAGGATGTGACCTTTTGTTCCTGTGTAGAGTATGAAATAACCTGTTTGACATCATTTTACCCCGCTGGCATAAATAGGGTACTGCGCTATCAGGAATCTGGGTGTGCCTCAATTATAAACTCAGCATAAAAAGAAACATCCCTTTTTCAGGACCCTGTCCTGAAACTTCACAGATCTTCATTGTAAAGGGTTTAAACACTGTTTCCCATGCTTGTTCAATGAACCATAAACAATTAATGAACATGCTCCTGTGGAACGGTCATTAAGACACTAACAGCTTACAGACAGTAGGCAATTAAGGTCACAGTTATGAAAACTTAGGACACTAAAGAGGCCTTTCTACTGACTCTGAAAAACACCAAAAGAAAGATGCCCAGGGTCCCTGCTTATCTGCGTGAACGTGCCTTAGGCATGCTGCAAGGAGGCATGAGGACTGAAGATGTGGCCAGGGCAATACATTGCAATGTCCGTACTGTGAGACGCCTAAGACAGCGCTACAGGAAGACAGGACGGACAGCTGATCGTCCTCGCAGTGGCAGTCCAAGTGTAACAACACCTGCACAGGATCGGTACATCCGAACATCACACCTGCAGGACAGGTACAGTATGGCAACAACAACTGCCCGAGTTACACCAGGAACGCACAATCCCTCCATCAGTGCTCAGACTGTCTGCAATAGGCTGAGAGAGGCTGGACTGAGGGCTTATAGGCCTGTTGTAAGGCGGGTCCTCACCAAACATCACCGGCAACAACGTCGCCTATGGGCACAAACCCACCGTCACTGGACCAGACAGGACTGGCAAAAAGTGCTCTTCACTGATGAGTCGCGGTTTTGTCTCACCAGGGGAGATGGTCGGATTGGCATTTATCGTCGAAGGAATGAGCGTTACACCGAGGCCTGTACTCTGGAGCGGGATCGATTTGGAGGTGGAGGGTCCGTCATGGTCTGGGGCGGTGTGTCACAGCATCATCGGACTGAGCTTGTTGTCATTGCAAGCAATCTCAACACTGTGCGTTACAGGGAAGACATTGTCCTCCCTCATGTGGTACCCTTCCTGCAGGCTCATTCTGACATGACCCTCCAGCATGACAATTCCACCAGCTATACTGTTCGTTCTGTGCGTGTTCTGCCATGGCCAGCGAAGAGCCCGGATCCCAATCCCATTGAGCACGTCTGGGACCTGTTGGATCGGAGGGTGAGGGCTAGGGCCATTCCCCCCAGAAATGTCTGGGAACTTGCATGTGCCTTGGTGGAAGAGTGGGGTAACATCTCACAGCAAGAACTGGCAAATCTGGTGTAGTCCATGAGGAGGAGATGCACTGCAGTACTTAATGCAGCTGGTGGCCACACCAGATACTGACTGTTACTTTAGATTTTGACCCCCCCCTTTGTTCAGGGACACATGTATGTGGAACTTGTTCAGTTTATGTCTCAGTTGTTGAATCTTGTTATGTTCATACAAATATTTACACATGTTAAGTTTGCTGAAAATAAACGCAGTTGACAGTGAGGACGTTTCTTTTTTTGCTGAGTTTAGTTGGTTGGTTTTGAATGGATTAGAATACCAGTTTAGAATTAACAGAATTTCCACCTTACTATATGAGAAACTGGCAGTGTCCGAAAACCCATACTAGCATATTACATACTTAAAGTGCATATGATGTGTTCATCATTGCATACTATTTAGAACGTACCATTTAGTAAAAAGTATGACATATGCCATGGCCGCAACGCAGTAGCTGACTGGCTGAGTAGGTGGGGCAGGACCGAGTGCCGGTAGAATTTTCAAAATTCAACAGACATGCATTGCATTAACCAGCCTGATAATAGCTAATTTCCAATTCGATTACTTTCTGTAAACTCTGAATAGAATAGGAATGGAGTTATAGGCCTACTCAGCTGGTTATAGGCAGATTATCACATTCGACCCCATAGCCCATCTATCCAGTGGTGGTAAAAGTACCCAATTGCATACTTGAGTAAAAGTATGTATAGATACCTTTATAGAAAGTTACTCAAGTAAAAGTGAAAGTCACCCAGTTAAATACTACTTGAGTAAAAGTCTAAAAGTATTTGGTTTTAAATATAATTAAGTATCAAAAGTAAATGTAATTGCTAAAATATACTTACGTATCAAAAGTCAAAGTATAAATCATTTCATATTCCTTATATTAAGCAAAGCAGCAAATGTTCCAGATAGCCAGGGGCACACTCAAACATTATTTACAAAAGATGCTTTTGTGTTTAGTGAGTCCACCAGAACATAGGCAGTAGGGATGACCACGTGTTCTCTTGATAAGTGCGTGAATTTCACTATTTTCCTGTTCTGCTAAGCATTCAAAATGTAACTAGTACTTTGGGTTGTCAGGGAAAACGTATGGAGTAAAAAGTACAATATTTTCTTTAGGAATTGTCACGTTCGTTGATTGAACGCTCGGACCAAGGTGCAGCGTGGTAGGTGAACATATTAATTTATTAAATGAAACACAGACAAAACTACACACGAACGTAAAGTTCTGCATGCTACATTTACATTTACATTTAGGTCATTTAGCAGACGCTCTTATCCAGAGCGACTTATGCTACAAAGCAACCATACAAGAACAGGATCCCACAAACTAAGGTGGGAAAAAGGCTGCCTAAGTATGATCCCCAATCAGAGACAACGATAGACAGCTGCCTCTGATTGGGAACCATACCCAGCCAACAAAGAAATAGAAAAACTAGAATGCCCACCCAAATCACACCCTGACCTAACCAAATAGAGAATAAAAGGGATATCTAAGGTCAGGGCGTGACAGGAATGTCATGAAGTAAAAGTTGTCAAAAACATAAATAGTAAAGTAAAGTACAGATACCACCAAAAAAGTAATAATTTAAAGTATTTTTACTTAAGTACTTTACACCACCGCATATATCCTATTTAAAAAGGACTGTACACAGAAAAATATAATTTGGTTCCATTTCAACATATTTATTAGTGAAACCAAATAGCCTAGTACACACAGCAAAACATTTAAAATGTTCAAATCGAAAGGCTATTGCACAGAAAAACGTGGACAGTCGGGTATCATTGCAAATTCAGAACCGCTGGACAGAAACATAATAAACTAAAGCATTGATAATTGGGAACGAGATCAGAATGACTGCTAAGGCTTGATCCATGAAGTAAATAAATAGGTAGCCTACAAAACTAAAACAATCCATATGTTCAAATCAAAAGGCTTGATTAACAATGACATCAATAACACAGCCACATCCCAAGTCCCCGGTGCCGACACATTCAGAAATCATAAGACCATTTAGTAGGCCTATTTAATTTAAAAGCTCTGAGGAAGGCCAAGAGAACAAGAAAACCTTTTCAATGAGAAAACCGAAATCCACTTTGGATTTAAATCAAATAAAAAATGAACCTTCTGTTTTGAAAGATGGTCATTTTAAGGAGAACAAAAACTACTTAGCCTACATTTGAACACTACCACAGAAGCTTTGCTATTCGGCATCTTCACAATTAAGTAGCCTAGTTTTGTTGTTTGGCTACTTGAAGAGAACTAGGGCCTATCACTCGCAGCCCACCACTTCCAATGTATTGTGGAAAAGTGTGCATCGAATTTAAACCATACTCAATTTTCAAAAATTAACATATTAAAACATTATATTTTCTCATACTGACAATGCGTCATGCGCGATTGCGTTGTTTCCCGCTATTCGTTGATTTCACTAGGGCATCCCCATATACAGTGGTGTAAAGTAGCCTACTTAAGTAAAAATACTTTAAAGTACTACTTAAGTAGTTATATGCAGCATTTTTACTTTACTTTACTGTTTATATTTTTGACAACTATTACTTCACTACATTCCTGAAGAACATAATGTACTTTTTACTCCATGCATTTTCCCTGACACCCAAAGGAACAGAACATCCTGGTCATCTCTACTGCCTCTGATCTGGCGGACTCACTAAACACAAATGCTACAGTGGGGAGAACAAGTATTTGATACACTGCCGATTTTGCAGGTTTTCCTACTTACAAAGCATGTAGAGGTCTGTAATTTTTATCATAGGTACACTTAAACTGTGAGAGACGGAATCTAAAACAAAAATCCAGAAAATCACATTGTATGATTTTTAAGTAATTAATTTGCATTTTATTGCATGACATAAGTATTTGATTACCTACCAACCAGTAAGAATTCCGGCTCTCACAGACCTGTTAGTTTTTCTTTAAGAAGCCCTCCTGTTCTCCACTCATTACCTGTATTAACTGCACCTGTTTGAACTCGTTACCTGTATAAAAGACACCTGTCCACACACTCAATCAAACAGACTCCAACCTCTCCACAATGGCCAAGACCAGAGAGCTGTGTAAGGACATCAGGGATAAAATTGTAGACCTGCACAAGGCTGGGATGAGCTACATGACAATAGGCAAGCAGCTTGGTGAGAAGGCAACAACTGTTAGCGCAATTATTAGAAAATGGAAGAAGTTTAAGATGACGGTCAATCACCCTCGGTCTGGGGCTCCATGCAAGATCTCACCTCGTGGGGCATCAATGATCATGAGGAAGGTGAGGGATCAGCCCAGAACTACACGGCAGGACCTGGTCAATGACCTGAAGAGAGCTGGGACCACAGTCTCAAAGAAAACCATTAGTAACACACTACGCCGTCATGGATTAAAATACTGTAGCGCACGCAAGGTCCCCCTGCTCAAGCTAGCGCATGTCCAGGCCCTCTGAAGTTTGCCAATGACCATCTGGATGATCCAGAGGAGGATTGGGAGAAGGTCATGTGGTCTGATGAGACAAAAATAGAGCTTTTTGGTCTAAACTCCACTCGCTGTGTTTGGAGGAAGAAGAAGGATGAATACAACCCTAAGAACACCATCCCAACCGTGAAGCATGGAGGTGGAAACATCATTCTTTGGGGATGCTTTTCTGCAAAGGGGACAGGACGACTGCACCGTATTGAGGGGAGGATGGATGGGGCCATGTATCGCGAGATCTTGGCCAACAACCTCATTCCCTCAGTAAGAGCATTGAAGATGGGTCGTGGCTGGGTCTTCCAGCATGACAACGACCCGAAACACACAGCCAGGGCAACTAAGGAGTGGCTCCGTAAGAAGCATCTCAAGGTCCTGGAGTGGCCTAGCCAGTCTCCAGACCTGAACCCAATAGAAAATCTTTGGAGGGAGCTGAAAGTCTGTATTGCCCAGCGACAGCCCCGAAATCTGAAGGATCTGGAGAAGGTCTGTGTGGAGGAGTGGGCCAAAATCCCTGCTGCAGTGTGTGCAAACCTGGTCAAGACCTACAGGAAACGTATGATCTCTGTAATTGCAAACAAAGGTTTCTGTACCAAATATTAAGTTCTGCTTTTCTGATGTATCAAATACTAATGTCATGCAATAAAATGCAAATTAATTACTTAAAAATCATACAATGTGATTTTCTGGATTTTTGTTTTAGATTCCGTCTCTCACAGTTGAAGTGTACCTATGATAAAAATTACAGACCTCTAGTAGGAAAACCTGCAAAATCGGCAGTGTATCAAATACTTGTTCTCCCCACTGTATGTTTGTAAATTATGTCTGAGTGTTGGAGTGTGCCCCTGGCTATACGAAAATTTAAAAAACAAGAAAATTGTACTGTCTGGTTTGTTTAATTTAAGGAATTTGAAATGATTTATACTTTTACTTTTGATACTTAAGTATATTTTAGCAATTATATTTACTTTTGATACTTAAGTTAATTTAAAACCAAATACCTTTAGACTTTTACTCAAGTAGTATTTTACTGGGTGATTTTCACTTTTACTTGAGTCATTTTCTATTAAGGTATCTTTACCTTTACTCAAGTATGACAATTGGGTACTTTTTCCACCATGCCAATACCATGCCAATATCCAATATCTAATTGATCAGGGCATTTAAAGTACACTTGGTTTTCATAATGTTGCATACTATTAAACTTTATTTTTTTCACATACCCAAACAATCTACTATTTAGGACGTAAATATGGGTAGGCTTTTCGGACATGACCGCTGCCTGTAGAATTTCTCTGTTCTACAGTTGAAACACTGTTTGCCAACAGACACACCCTTCTCACCCACCTCATTATCATCTTCTTTGGAATTCTCTCTTTGTCTTTGTAACATTGAGAGAATTGACTCTGTAGGGTGTACATACCGGTACTTATCTTAACAATAGTACTATAACAAATGCTATGCAGAGGTGAATGCTTTAGTCGTTTCTGGTCACAATTTTTCACATTTCTTTCGGATCTTGACCCCACTGCCCACTCCCCACCAAACCCCCTAGATGGAGTATTCCACCAAAACTCTTGCTGCTGGCTGCTTTGGGAAGATATACAGGGAGAAGTACAATGACACCTGGGCTGCAATCAAGAAGGTGCCACAACACTTAATCAATCGGAGAGACCTGGAGAGAGAGTGTCAAGTATACAAGTGAGTATGACAGACAATTTGCTATGATGGTATGTTGCTAAATGGTGATATCAGCCAAGAGGGAAAGTATTTTGCTCAGTGGTCTTTTTTTAATCTCTGAAGAAATATGGGAGATCTCAATTTTCTATAATTTAGTGATCACTTATATCTGAACTGTTTCTCCTAAGAGAATGTATTCTTGAAACTTTCATGAGACAAATGAGCTTGGATTGAGACTTACATTTGAGAAGTATGAGAAATAGATGAGGTCTTATCATTGTCTCCTCATGAGCTCATTAATGTCTCATTTATTGCGCCAGAAAAGCCTTTTTGAGCATCAAGGAGATACAGTTGAAGTCGGAAGTTTACATACACCTTAGCCAAATACATTTAAACTCAGTTTTTCACAATTCCTGACATTTAATCCTAGTAAAAATTCCCTGTCTTAGGTCAGTTAGGATCACCACTTTATTTTAATAATGTGAAATGTCAGAATAATAGTAGAATGATTTATTTCAGCTTTTATTTATTTCATCACATTCCCAGTGGGTCAGAAGTTTACATACACTCAATTAGTATTTGGTAGCATTGCCTTTAAATTGTTTAACTTGGGTCAAACGTTTTGGGTAGCCTTCCACAAGCTTCCCACAATAAGTTGGGTGAATTTTGGCCCATTCCTCCTGACAGAGCTGGTGTAACTGAGTCAGGTTTGTAGGCCTCCTTGCTCGCACAAGCCTTTTCAGTTCTGCCCACAGATTTTCTATAGGATTGAGGTCAGGGCTTTGTGATGGCCACTCCAATACCTTGACTTTGTTGTCCTTAAGCCATTTTGCCACAACTTTGGATGTATGCTTGGGGTCATTGTCCATTTGGAAGACCTATTTGCGACCAAGCTTTAACTTCCTGACTGATGTCTTGAGATGGTGCTTCAATATATCCACATAATGTCCTTCCTCATGATGCCATATATTTTGTGAAGTGCACCAGTCCATCCTGCAGCAAAGCACCCCCACAGCATGATGCTGCCACCCCTGTGCTTCACGGTTGGGATGGTGTTCTTCGGCTTGCAAGGGACCCCCTTTTTCCTCCAAACATAACAATGGTCATTATGGCCAAAGAGTTATTTTTTTGTTTAATCAGACCAGAGGACATTACTCCAAAAAGTACGATATTTTTCCCCATGTGCAGTTGCAAACCATAGTCTGCTTTTTTTATGGCGGTTTTGGAGCAGTGGCTTCTTCCTTGTTGAGCGGCCTTTCAGGTTATGTCGATAAAGGACTCGTTTTACTGTGGATATAGATACTTTTGTACCTGTTTCCTCCAGCGACAGAACGCGTCTCCTTCCTGAGTGGTATGACGGCTGCGTGGTCCCATGGTGTTTATACTTGCGTATTACTGTTTGTACAGATGAACGTGGTACCTTCAGGCGTTTGGAAATTGCTCCCAAGGATGAACCAGACTTGTGGAGGTCTACAAATTTATTTCTGAGGTCTTGGCTGATTTCTTTAGATTTTCCCATGATGTCAAGCAAAGAGGCACTGAGTTTGAAGGTAGGCCTTGAAATACATCCACAGGTACACCTCCAATTGACTCAAATAATGTCAATTAGCCTATCAGAAGCTTCTAAAGCCATGACATCATTTTCTGGAATTTTCCAAGCTGTTTAAAGGCACAGTCAACTTAGTGTATGTAATCTTCTGACCCACTGGAATTGTGATACAGTGAATTATAAGTGAAATAATCTGTCTGTAAACAATTGTTGGAAAAATTACTTGTGTCATGCACAAAGTAGATGTCCTAACTGACTTGTCAAAACTATAGTTTGTTAACAAGAAATGTGTGGAGTGGTTGAAAAACGAGTTTTAATGACTCCAACCTAAGTGTATGTAAACTTCCGACTACAACTGTATATACACATTCATATTCAAGTATCACGACAACAGATTATTTAAATGTTAACAACTTTTAATGTTTAATGTTTTTTATATATACAACTTTGTCACACATACTAAAAAAGTGACTGGGAAGAGGTTAGATTGCTTTTAATACAAAATAGTATCACTTGTAAAATAACAAAATAGTCCAAATATGGCCTTCTCTAAAATTGGTGTGAAATTGAAAGTGCTGTCATTAACCCCACTGAAAAAAACAGCATCAGCTGGCGCCCACCCAAAAAATGTTGGTAGAGGTGCTGACTAATGGCGAGTAAACTGTTTGCTATTAAAATTTAATAAAGAGAGTCGAACACTCTATATACAGCCTCCCAGTAATTTATTGGGTAAACCACCAACGTTGCACCACCCCATTTAGACAGAGCCAAAGTGGAAAACTCCCTGCAAAATGCCTGGAGGAGCTGTCTAAAAAGCTGTCAGTCAGCACATACCAGCTCATAACTGGTACAAACTGTGACCTAGTGAAACTCTGTATGAACACTGAAATCAGTTATTGCAAACAACCTTGTCTGAAATTGAAAGTGCCGTCACTAACTCATGAACACTCGAACAGATGATTGCAAACATCTTACACATGTCAAAATGGACCTGGAGTTCACCTGAAATGCGGCTTAACCCATGTGAAATTACATACTTTATTAGGGTTTAGGGCTGGGAATTGCCAGGGATATTATCGTGATACTTTGGTGACGATACGATATGTTTTGCGATTCTCACTATTCAATATGTATTGCGATGCCATACCGAGATTTGTTTGGAATTCGATGTAACAAACATATTGCTCACCCACCATACACTACCTGTGATGAGGTGGTGTTGAAGGAGTCAGGCGCAGGAGGGTAAATCACAGAATAACAGGCTTTAATCCGTAAAAATACAGGTTTACGCATAAATGCTTCAAACACACTCCAGGGCACAAAACAGGCTCACTGGAAAATACAAGGCACACGGGAAAATTCCCATCGATACAAAATACACGAGCTCCACCGAGCTTCACTAACCTCCACAAACAAACAATCACCCACAAGGACAAGGGGCCAGAGGGAACACTTATACATGGACTAATTAGGGGATTAGAACCAGATGTGTGTGATTGACAAGACAATTGTGATGATGATTGGGGCGGCAGTGGTTAGAACGCCGAAGCCTGCGTGAACAAGGAGGAGACGCAGCCTCGGCCGAAGTCGTGACAGTACCCCCCCGACGCGCAGCTCCAGCAGCGCGCCGACCTGGCCTTGGGGACAGCCAAGAGGACGCGGAGCAGGTCGAGCCGGATGGCGATTGTGGAAATCCCGCAACAGGGAGGGATCGAGGATATCCCTCACCGGGACCCAGCACCGTTCCTCCGGACCGTACCCCTCCCACTCCACCAGGTACTGAAGGCCCCCCACCCGACGCCTCGAATCCAGGATGGCACGGACAGAGTATGCCGGGGCCCCCTCGATGTCCAGAGGAGGTGGAGGAACCTCCCGCACCTCAGACTCCTGGAGCAGACCAACCACCACCGGCCTGAGGAGAGACACATGAAACGAGGGGTTAATACGGTAATCGGGGGGAGTAACAACCTATACGTAACCTCGTTGATTCTCCTCAGGACTGAACGGCCCCACAAACCACGGGCTCAGCTTCCGGCAGGGCAGGTGGAGAGGCAGATTCCGGGTCGAGAGCCAGACCCGATCCCCCAGTACGGGGCCTCACTGCGGTGACGGTCAGCGTTGGCCTTCTGACGACGCACGGCGCGCTGGAGGTGAATGTGGGCAGCGTCCCATGTCTCCTCCGCGCACCGAAACCAGTCATCCACCGCAGGAGCCTCGGTCTGGCTCTGGTGCCATGGTGCCAGAACCGGTTGGTAATCTAAAACACATTGGAATGGTGTTAGGTTAGTAGAGGAGTGGCGGAGAGAGTTCTGGGCATATTCAGCCCATGGCAAGAACACCGACCACTCCCCCGGGCCGGTCCTGGCAGTAGGACTGCAAGAACCTACCCACATCCTGATTTACTCGTTCCACCTGCCCATTTGACTCTGGGTGGAACCCAGAGGTCAGGCTGACCGAGACCCCCAGACGTTCCATGAACTTCTTCCAAACCTTGGACGTGAACTGGGGACCTCGGTCGGACACTATATCCTCTGGCACCCCGTAGTGCCGGAAGACGTGAGTAAACAGGGCCTCCGCAGTCTGCAGGGCCGTGGGGAGACCGGGCAGAGGAAGGAGGCGGCAGGACTTGGAGAAGCGGTCCACAACGACCATGATGGTGGTGTTACCTTGGGAGAGGGGAAGATCAGTCAGAAAAGCAATACTAAGATGAGACCATGGTCGTTGTGGAACTGGTAATGGTTGTAGCTTACAGGAGGAGGAGACGTACCCTCTCACGTCCTTAGCCAAGGTAGGCCACCAGTACTTTCCGCTCAAGCAGCGCACTGTACGGCCGATACCTGGGTGACCAGAGGAGGGTGACGTGTGTGCCCAGAAGATCAGACGATCACGGATAAGAGCAGGTATGTACCGCAGCTGCGGTGGAGATGGATCTGTGCGTAATGCCTGCTCTATATCCGTGTCCATCGCCCATACTACCGGCGCCACAATGCCTTGAATTCTAAATAAATCACAGACAGTGTCACCAGCAAAGCACCCCCACACCACAACATCGCCTCCTCCATGCTTTACGGTGGGAAAAACACATGCGGAGATCATCCGTTCACCCACATCGCGTCTCACAAAGACAGAGTGTGCAAAGCTATCATCAAGGCAAAGGGTGGCTATTTGAATAATATATTTTGATTTGTTTAACACTTTTTGGTTACTACATGATTCCATATGTATTATTTCATAGTTTTGATGTCTTCACTATTATTCTACAATGTAGAAAATAGTAAAAATAAAGAAAAACCCTTGAATGAGTAGGTGTTCTAAAACTTTTGACCGGTAGTGTATGTCTGCTTCAGAGAAACGAGAGAGCCATGAAAAAAACAAGTTTTGATCAGTCATGGAATTAAGTGCTGAAAACAAATTGGCTCCCTTTTTAAAAAGAAAATGGAGAACAAGCTATAATACTTGAGTTTTGGTGCAGGTACAGCCAACTAGCGCAAAAATAATATTGCGACATTGTCAAAACGATACAATATAGTGTCAAAAATAATATTCCGATATGTAACTGTATATATTTTTTGCCCCATCACTATTAGGGTTGTCCCGATGCCAAAATATTACCCACAAAACAATGACATGTCAAAGTATCATGATACCACTGCAAAACCTTTTTGTCACTGATACTCACATCTTGTATCAATATAACACTGAATTTTATCTTTCGCTATTCACAAACTGAATATGCTTGTGGTACCTGCTGTGATTGTATGAGTGGTGGTTACGGTGTCTGCCGTGGTCTCTGGAGCCCAGCCTGTCTCGTCTTTAGACCCTCTCCCCTCTCTCTCGCTCTGAGTGGTGCGAGTGGTGGGAATACTTTGAGGAAGAGTTGGCCTTCTAGTAAGGTGACCTTCTAGAGACAATCCCACCTGTCCCTGTCCCGCTCTCTGTATCTGTCTCTCTCTCTGTCCCTGTCGGCCTGAGGTGCAAGGGGCGGGGGAGGCATTGCAGGGTTTTGTGAAATGTGCTGTCTAGCCCCTCCAGCGTTAGGATATGTGGGGTAGAGCGGGGGCTTGTTAGGACGGAATGGGGCAGTAGGGGGGTACGTGGGGCGACCCCTGTAATAGGGGTCTTGAGAAGGTGCATGAGGGTCCTCCAGATAACGGGGAGCTTTGTATGCCCAGACTGAGGAGGAGACAGCAGAGGAGGACGAGGTCAACATGTCCTGGGCAGGGTAGCCACAGCCAGTCAATGACCCAGCGCTGTGTCCAGAATGTCTGACAGAAACACAATGACAGAAAGAGGGTTTAGATTAAGCAAAAGTTGCCACATTTAATATTGTGATCATAATGAATAGAAAAATATATATACTTTTTTATAATAACAAAACATGTAGATAATTGCTCAACTTTAACTGAGCTGTATTGCTAGTCTCTGTAGCCTACCACAATTTTCAAATGCTCTGACTTAACAGCGTCTGTATGTAATTGAACATAAGTTTGGCATAGAGGAACTACGTCACTGCCTATATCACTAACTTACCCGCTTGAATAAAATACAAAAAAAGTAGCTAGCAAAGTTATTTTTAACCAGTGCATTTCGCAAGTGGCTAGTTTGCATCAACTATCTTTAGTAAAACCACTGCAAACTTTTTGCCTGCAAACTTTGGTTTGCCTCGTGATTTGTTGCCATGATTTGTTGGGAAAGTTGTCTGTCTGAAGAGGACCCACCCGGAACAATTTTCTTTCCCTTATCAAAGTTGCCAAAATAGTCCGTCATTCAAATCAGACCCTAGTCACTTGCCCAGGGTCGGGTTTTCAAGACTACTGTTATGCATGTTCTTTTTTATTTGTAATATTATTATCTTCCAAAGACCCCAAAAATGTCACCCCAACAGGGTGTTTCAATTCAAAAAACTTTTATTTCCTGAGAGGGAACAGAGTAGCCCGAGTCCTGTGAGAACGGAGTCCAGGAGCGAGGGGTATAGTGCGTTCCTCCTCCCAGGGAGGAAGCAGAGGAGCCTGGGGTTTAGGGTTCCCCCCATGGAGGAGGGGGGTGTGTCTAGACGCTGCTTTCTGAAGCTCGTGTCCACAGAGCAGGAGCTGGTGCTCCCGGGGGTGAGTGCCAGCATCCCTGCAGCCAAGCCAGCTATCTCAGAGGAAAACTTCCGCCTGATATCTGAAGACTGCACAGAAACAATGAGAAGAGAGGATTAGATAGATACATTACACAAAAGCAGGCAATGAGTCTCAAGCATGAGGAACCATAAAGGTAAATCATAAATATTACATGAAAATGACAGTTGGATGGTTGTGATGAGCCCTTGGTGAGGGTACCGTGTCGGATTGTGTGGAAGCTGGGCTTTGAAATCACTCGGTCAGGGCCTCCTGTGGGCACAGTCTGGTCCATGTAGGAACCATTCATCAGGTCATAATACTTCTGCCTCTGCTGGCCTGTAGATACACACACACTCACATATATATACACACACACACAAACAAACACAATCTATAAGAAAGGTTGTCATATTTATCAAAAATGACTTCCAGTACAAAGATATTGAGTACAATAATGTTTTATGTCTCTATAAAACAACTCTATGCTTCAATATGAATCGTGTAAAAAAGGCCGACCTGCTCCTCCTCTCTAGTTTCTAGCTACCCAACTTTCCCGCAGTCCCCTTAGTCTTACTAGTTTGGCTGCTGATGCATTGTACACGTTTATCATAAGAAATAGCCTAAACGCATATTGGCACTGGCAGTTAAAATTATCAACACTAAATAGACACTTGTTAACTAGCTAGCTATACATTTCACAATTTGGGAGGTAACAATGCACAGTCTATCAGCCTGGTTTCATAGACTAGACGTAACATAGTAAACGTAAATCCGGGCCACTCAATTTAGTATGATATGTTACGTTTGGTATGGTTACATAAGACAGAAGGTTACTTCAGGCAAAAACAAAATTAGAGTGGTTGGTCGGGGTGGATGGGTAGGAGTATAACGCGAACATCTAATAACCCAATCTCATCACGGAAGACTTTAGCATTTTAACCTAACGCTTCAGCACGCTGCTGCTACTCTAGATAACCCTTCCCCTAACTTTAACCCTTTAACCTTAACCCCTAGCCTAGCTAACTCTGGTCACCTAGCTAACATTAGCATTAGCCACCAAGCTAATGTTATCCATATCATTTAAATTCGTAACATATCATACGTTTTTCAAATTTGTAACACACTGTACGATTGGCAAATTGCTAACGTTAGCTTTATTTAGCTAGCTGGCTAACGTTAGTATAACTATATTTTCAACCCTCTAGTTATGATTTAGATAATTAACTAGCTAGCTACATTAACAAACTGTAAAGTTAGCTAGGCAGATTCTTCGGCTCACCTTGACTAGCTAACTAGCTATATCTAAAAAACTATGTTAGCATGTGTAGCTAGCTAAAGTTATCCAAAATACAGCTGATGTTTGCTAGCTAGCTAGCTAAAAAAAATAAAAATGTACAGCAAACATTTTATGTTCAAACACTAACATTAGACATGTTGTGTAAATTGTTCCCATTCCTCAGTTCTTTCTAAGTCATTTTGTAGTCTACTTTGTTGAAAGTCTTGTTGAAATCACAGCTAATATTGCGTAGAGGCTTAACATTTGAAAAGACCGCAGTGAGTGAATCTCTGGCTAGCTAGCTAACTGGCACTGAAATTCATCTCAAATGTGTTCGATGGAGTTGAGGTCAGGGCTCTGTTCAGGCCAGTCAAGTTCTTCCACACCGATCTCGACAAACCATTTCTGTATGGACCTCTCTTTGTGCACGGGGGCATTGTCATGCTGAAACAGGAAAAGGCCTTCCCCAAACTGTTACCACAAAGTTGGAAGAACAGAATCGTTTAGAATGTCATTGTATGCTGTAGCATTAAGATTTCCCTTCACTGGAACTAAAGGGCCTAGCCCGAACCATGAAAAACAGCCCCAGACCATTATTCCTCTTCAACCAAATTTTACAGTTGGCACTATGCATTGAGGCAAGTAGTGTTCTTTTGGCATCCGCCAAACCCAGATTCGTCCATCAGACTGCCAGATGGTGAAGTGTGATTCATCACTCCAGAGAACACGTTTCCAATGCTCCAGAGTCCAATGGCGGCGAGTCCAACCACTCCAGCCAATGCTTGGCAATGCGCATGGTGATCTTAGGCTTTTGTGCGGCTGCTCGACCATGGAAACCCATTTCATTAAGCTCCCGACTAACAGTTCCTGTGCTGACGTTGCTTCCATTGCTTCCAGAGGCAGTTTGGAACTCGGTAGTGAGTGTTGCAACCGAGGACAGACGATTTTTACGCACTAAACGCTTCAGCACGCTGCTGCTACTCTGTTTATTACTGAGAGGTTATTTTCCTGGCACCACACTCCCAGAGCACTCACCTCCTCCCTGTAGCCTTAAAAATATGAGAGAGGCCTGTAATTTTCATCATAGGTACACGTCAACTATGACAGACAAAATGAGAAAAAAAAATCCTGAAAATCACATTGTAGGATTTTTAATGAATTTATTTGCAAATTATGGTGGAAAATAAGTATTTGGTCAATAACAAACGTTTCTCAATACTTTGTTATATACCCTTTGTTGGCAATGACACAGGTCAAATGTTTTCTGTAAGTCTTCACAAGGTTTTCACACACTGTTGCTGGTATTTTGGCCCATTCCTCCATGCAGATCTCCTCTAGAGCAGTGATGTTTTGGGGCTGTCGCTGGGCAATACGGACTTACAACTCCCTCCAAAGATTTTCTATGGGGTTGAGATCTGGAGACTGGCTAGGCCACTCCAGGACCTTGAAATGCTTTTTACGAAGCCACTCCTTCGTTGCCCGGGCGGTGTGTTTGGGATCATTGTCATGCTGAAAGACCCAGCCACGTTTCATCTTCAATGCCCTTGCTGATGGAAGGAGGTTTTCACTCAAAATCTCACGATACATGGCCCCATTCATTCTTTCCTTTACACGGATCAGTCGTCCTGGTCCCTTTGCAGAAAAACAGCCCCAAAGTATGATGTTTCCACCCCCATGCTTCACAGTAGGTATGGTGTTCTTTGGATGCAACTCAGCATTCTTTGTCCTCCAAACACGACGAGTTGAGTTTTTACCAAAAAGTTATATTTTGGTTTCATCTGACGATATGACATTCTCCCAATCCTCTTCTGGATCATCCAAATGCACTCTAGCAAACTTCAGACGGGCCTGGACATGTACTGGCTTAAGCAGGGGGACACGTCTGGCACTGCAGGATTTTAGTCCCTGGCAGCGTAGTGTATTACTGATGGTAGGCTTTATTACATTGGTCCCAGCTCTCTGCAGGTCATTCACTAGGTCCCCCCGTGTGGTTCTGGGATTTTTGCTCACCGTTCTTGTGATCATTTTGACCCCGCGGGGTGAGATCTTGCGTGGAGCCCCAGATCGAGGGAGATTATCAGTGGTCTTGTATGTCTTCCATTTCCTAATAATTGCTCCCACAGTTGATTTCTTCAAACCAAGCTGCTTACCTATTGCAGATTCAGTCTTCCCAGCCTGGTGCAGGTCTACAATTTTGTTTCTGGTGTCCTTTGACAGCTCTTTGGTCTTGGCCATAGTGGAGTTTGGAGTGTGACTGTTTGAGGTTGTGGACAGGTGTCTTTTATACTGATAACAAGTTCAAACAGGTGCCATTAATACAGGTAACGAGTGGAGGACAGAAGAGCCTCTTAAAGAAGAAGTTACAGGTCTGTGAGAGCCAGAAATCTTGCTTGTTTGTAGGTGACCAAATACTTATTTTCCACCATAATTTGCAAATAAATTCATTAAAAATCCTACAATGTGATTTTCAGGATTTTTTTTCCTCATTTTGTCTGTCATAGTTGACAGGCCTCTCTCATCTTTTTAAGTGGGAGAACTTGCACAATTGGTGGCTGACTAAATACTTTTTTTCCCCACTGTATGCATAGTCACTTTAACTCTACCCACATGTACATATTACCTCGATTACCTCGACTAACCGGTTCCCCCGCACATTGACTCTGTACCGGTACCTCCCTACTGTTATTTTATTTTTGCTGCTCTTTAATTATTTGCTATTTTTTTTCTTAAACTGCATTGTTGGTTATGGGCTTGTAAGTAAGCATTTCACTGTAATGTCTACACCTGTTGTATTCGGCGCATGTGGCAAATACAATTTGATTTGATTTGATTTGAGCCGTTGTTATTTCCACTTCACAATAACAGCACTTACAGTTGACCAGGGCAGCTCTAGCAGGGCAGAAATCTGACCAACTGACTTGTTGGAAAGGTGGCATCCTATGACGGTGTCACGTTGAAAGTCACTGAGCTCGTCAGTAAAACCATTCTACTGCCAATATACTTTTGTATATATAGTGTATGTGGTTGTTTCTCTTAAGTAGAAATGTAGAAATATGAGAAAATGCTCTTAGTCTCATTTTGGTGTTTAAAGAGAGCTCATTTGTGTCTAGGAGAAACAAAGGGGAAAAATATGGTATCTTCTTGGATTTTGCTTTGATATAGGAGATATGGTGTTGATGAAGGTGCTGATGAAGAAGGTCACTACAGAAGTGCTTAGTTGTGCTGTCGGTAGACTCCAATGCCCTCATAACCCTTTCTCTCCATTTTCTTTCACACTCTCTCTGTGACTTGGGACTCCAGTAAGGCAATTCACCCTAACATAGTGAAGCTTCTGGGTAATCCAACACTCAAGGACTCTAAGTGGATCATCCCCATGGAGTTCATATTTGGAGAGGAACTGGAGACAACCATCTTCAAATCACAAAAATCTAAAATACAGGTAGGTCTATGGATCCCACTGCTGCCACCAAACATGCATGCGACAGTGTTGACGAAAGTTCACATAGAAAAACTGTTATATATCTAAATATATTTGATAAATAAGTATTTAAGCCTACAGGATTTTCAGGGGACCTTCCAAACATTATTACAAAAAAGTGCAAGTTAACTCATCAGTTGATAATGAAAGCCTTTGATCTCCCACAGTTAACTCCATCTATAAAGGCCACCATCATCACAGGCATGTGTGAAGGACTACTTCACCTACACAGCAAAGATATCGTCCATCAGGACCTCAAGCCTGAGAACATCATGGTGAGACAGGCATTAAAATAGTTTTTGTTGTTTTAATGTTCTTCATTAATGAGAATAAAGGACATTATCACGCTAAATGCTTAGATTAGATATAAAACAATACTTTTCCACCCCTCTCAAATTATCTCTTCCAGGTAGAGCATGACACTCACCGAGCTGTGATCATTGATATGGGACTGGCCAAATTCTTCCGCAATGGCCTAAATTCTGCCGTGGATATGGGCAACGAGGCCTACTCTCCACCTGAGGTCCTGCAGAGGAGGGGCCACCGAGACCAGCGTTCGGACGTGTGGGCTATGGGTAAAATCATCGCTGAACTCTGTGCCAGAGTCAGGCTGCACACCCCCAGCGTCTGTCCGGCTAAGATCCATGAGATCCTCAGTCTCCAAGGCCAGCAGTACTGTAATGCTGTCTGTAGGATGGTGCAGAGCGACCCCACAGTGCGAGCCACCATGGCCGGGATCATGCCAGAGATACGAAGGGCAGGGGGAGGTGGCAACACCGGGGAGCAACAAAGAGGACATCTTCCGACACCCTTTCCTCACACTGAGGTAAAAGACACATCGCCACGTCCTCAAGCTCCTGTACAGCGTTCACCCCCTCTATCAAGAGCTGAGTGCACAGCCTCACCAAGGCCTGATGTCAAGACGCTAGTGCGAGCTCCTGTGCGAGCGCCTTCTCCATCAAGATGGGAGCGTGCAGCCTTGCCAAAGACTGAGGTCAAGACTGAGGTCAAGACAACACTGCAACCACAACCCGTACAGCGTTCACCTTCCCCGTCAAGATGGGAGCGTGCAGCCTTGCCAAAGACTGAAGTCAAGACTGAGGTCAAGACAACACTGCAACCACAACCCGTACAGCGTTCACCTTCCCCGTCAAGATGGGAGCGTGCAACCTTGCCAAAGACTGAGGTCAAGACTGAGGTCAAGACGACACTGCAACCACAACCTGTACAGCGGGCAGCCTCTCCAAAGCCTGAAGTCAAGAACTCACCGTCTCCCCATCCAAAGGTAGACCAGGGTAATGCACTGGTTCCATCAGGCATGGCTCAACCCAGTCAAGATGTCATGAAACAGCTTCTCTACAAAGAGGCGTCGAAGGGTCTCCCATGCCCACTCCCCACAACGGGCAAGGTGCGAATCCGCCGCTATGAGCAAAGGAATGGTGAAGTGGAGACTTGGGAGCAAACAGAGGTGGAGACTGAAGGAGGGAGGATAGTCAAGTTTGAGGATGTGATGTTTAACAACAAGTCGTAAGAAGGTTATTGAGAGGTTGTGAAATAGTTGAGAGTTGATTTGACTCTGCTTCTCCAGAGGGTAGGTCACTCCCCTTCCATCCTTCATTGTAAAAGTGTATGTTTATGGAGAGGGAGAAGAGTATATTTGGGAGGGGGGATAAACTAATGGAAGAATTATAATGTCCAGTGAAACTATACTGGACGTACTGTGCCTAAAAACAAAGTGCCACAATATCTAAGTGAGACAAAAGAAAATGCAATAAACTATCAACAACAAAAGTTTTCTTGCACTGGTAAGAAGGAAACCTTGGAGTGAGTTAAGGTTGAGTAAGGATTTAAGGATGATCTTGAAACTACTATCACTTCTTCTGATGCTACATTATGTTACAGTATGGTTACAATGTTGCACATCTGGTTAGGTGACAGTGTACAGAGCCAGCTGGAGTCAACTAACTATCTGTGAATGTTTTTGAAACCTTTTTGTTTTGGGAATCTCATCCCTGTTGCAAATCAGATGGAGTTAACTGTGGGAGATCAAAGGCTTTCATTATCAACTGATGAGTTAACTTGCACTTTTTTGTAATAATATTTGGAAGGTCCCCTGAAAATCCTGTAGGCTTAAAAGTATTTGATCCCCTGCTGATTTTGTACGTTTGCCCACTGACAAAGAAATGATCAGTCTATAATTTTAATGGTAGGTTTATTTGAACAGTGAGAGACAGAATAACAACAAAAAAATCTAGAAAAACGCATGTCAAAAATGTTATAAATTGATTTGCATTTTAATGAGGGAAATAAGTATTTGACCTCCTCTCAATCAGAAAGATTTCTGGCTCCCAGGTGTCTTTTATACAGCTAACGAGCTGAGATTAGGAGCACACTCTTAAAGGGAGTGCTCCTAATCTTAGCTTTTTAACTGTATAAAAGACAACTGTCCACAGAAGCAATCAATCAATCATATTCCAAACTCTCCACCATGGCCAAGACCAAAGAGCTCTCCAAGGATGTCAGGGACAAGATTGTAGACCTACACAAGGCTGGAATGGGCTACAAGACCATCGCCAAGCAGCTTGGTGAGAAGGTGACAACAGTTGGCGCGATTATTCGCAAATGGAAGAAACACAAAAGAACTGTCAATCTCCCTCAGCCTGGGGCTCCATGTAAGATCTCACCTCGTGGAGTTGCAAAGATCATGAGAATGGTGAGGAATCAGCCCAGAACTACACGGGAGGATCTTGTCAATGATCTCAAGGCAGCTGGGACCATAGTCACCAAGAAAACAATTGGTAACACACTACGCCGTGAAGGACTGAAATCCTGCAGCGCCCGCAAGGTCCCCCTGCTCAAGAAAGCACATATACAGGGCCGTCTTAGGTTTGCCAATGAACATCTGAATGATTCAGAGGAGAACTGGGTGAAAGTGTTGTGGTCAGATGAGACCAAAATGGAGCTCTTTGGCATCAACTCAACTCGCCGTGTTTGGAGGAGGAGGAATGCTGCCTATGACCCCAAGAACACCATCCCCACCATCAAACATGGAGGTGGAAACATTATGCTTTGGGGGTGTTTTTCTGCTAAGGGGACAGGACAACTTCACCGCATCAAAGGGACGATGGACGGGGCCATGTACCATCAAATCTTGGGTGAGAACCTCCTTCCCTCAGCCAGGGCATTGAAAATGGGCCGTGGATGGGTATTCCAGCATGACAATGACCCAAAACACACAGCCAAGGCAACAAAGGAGTGGCTCAAGAAGAAGCACATTAAGGTCCTGGAGTGGCCTAGCCAGTCTCCAGACCTTAATCCCATAAAAAATCTGTGGAGGGAGCTGAAGGTTCGAGTTGCCAAACGTCAGCCTCGAAACCTTAATGACTTGGAGAAGATCTGCAAAGAGGAGTGGGACAAAATCCCTCCTGAGATGTGTGCAAACCTGGTGGCCAACTACAAGAAACGTCTGACCTCTGTGATTGCTAACAAGGGTTTTGCAACCAAGTACTAAGTCATGTTTTGCAGAGGGGTCAAATACTTATTTCCCTCATTAAAATGCAAATCAATTTATAACATTTTTGACATGCGTTTTTCTGGATAATTTTGTTGTTATTCTGTCTCTTACTGTTCAAATAAACCTACCATTAAAATGATAGACTGATCATGTCTTTGTCAGTGGGCAAATGTACAAAATCAGCAGGGGATCAAATACTTTTTTCCCTCACTGTATATTTCAACCATACTGTGATGTTTTACAAAAGTTCTGAACCTTTCTATTCTCATTGCTTCTACAGATTGTGAATTAAAAATAAACATTTTTGCTAAAAGTATTATTATATTATTGATTGATTGACTATGACTTTTCAGATCACCCAGTAATGCTATCTGCAAGGTTAGCTCCAGGTAAATATTGCAATCCTTTAGCCATTCCTGGACCTGTGTCCAAAAACAAGCTACAAATGGACAGAACCAAAACAAATGATCTAATGATTCTGTCTCTTCACAGCAAAATCTGCAGAGCTGGGAAGATTGTATCCCCCATATAAATAACATTCTATTGGTAGCAAGAATTTTATATAATAATTTAAATTGAAAGATTCAAATTTTTGAATCCGGTGTCGTTTTGCGAAAAACAGAATTCCACTTTGACATTATGGGGTATTGTGTGTAGGCCAGTGACAAAAATCTCAATTTAATCAATTTTAAATTCAGGCTGTAACACAACAAAATGTGGAATAAATCAAGGGGTATGAATACTTTCTGAAGGCACTGTAATTGGTGGAACGACCCATATGCTATTGCATCATCAGTGGCTGAAAGAGGTTTTTCATTTATTTATTCTATCTCCTAGTCTTGCTATCACTAGAAACTGGTTCCATTCATAGCTCTCGAACCTGACGTTTCAGCAGCGAACCTGGCACTATAGATACAATATATTTAAGCAATAAGGCCCGAGGGGGTGTGTTATATGGCCAATATACCACGGCTAATGGCTGTTCTAAAGCACGACACAACACGGAGTGCCTGGATACAGCCCTTAGCCGTGGTATATTGGCCATATACCACAAACCCCCCGAGGTGCCATATTGCTATTATAAACTGGTTACCAACTTAATTAGAGTAGTAAAATTATATGTTTAGTCATACCCCTGATATACCACGGCTGTCAGCCAATCAGCATTCAGGGCTTGAACCGTCCAGCTTATAAAAACTCAGTCAGTCTTTTTTCCTCTCTTCCTCTCCTCTACCATAAGCCCCTTTCATATGATTCAAAGTCAGTGGAGTAGCGAGATATAGCTGGAGAAGCTACTAAGCTGATTAGCTATTAAGCAGTCGTGTTTAGCAGTCTTATGGCTTTGGGGTAAAAGCTGTTCAGGGTCCTGTTGGTTCTAGATTGGTACCAATTGCCATGCGGTAGTAGAGAGAACGGTCTATGGCTTGGGTGGCTGGAGTCTTTGACAATTTTTTGGGTCTTCCTCTGACACCGCCTGGTATAGAGGTCCTGGAGGGCAGGGAGCTCGGCCCCAGTGATGTACTGGGCAGTACTCAGGGTTGCCAGATGAAGCTAAGATTTCCTGCCCAATGACAACTCAAAACCTGCCCAAAAGGCCTGAAAACTAGCCCAACATGTTTTTACACAGCAAGAGGAGTTGCCATATTTATACAATAAACCCTTTTTCCATAATGTTATTGAGCCAGTTAAGAAGGAATAGTGTAGTAACTTGTAAGCAAAATTCGGTTTTCCTCAAAATAATAATTATTTTGAGCTATGACATGACATAATAAAGGAATTTGAATATGTCGCAAGAGAAAATATAAGTTTTCCATCAATGGATGTTGTTAAACTCGTTTGACTGCTATGATTAAGCAATAATGCACAATGGGGTATGGTATATGGCCAATATACCACGGCTAAGGGCTGTTCTTAAGCTTGACGCAACGCGGAGGGCCTGGATACAGCCGTTAGCCGTGGTATATTGGCCATATACCACAAACCCCCGGGGTGCCTTATTGCTATTATAAAGTATATGGTCTGATATACCACGGCCATCAGCCAATCAGCATTGAGGGATCGAACCAGTTTTATAATTGTAAATAAATCCCTTTTGCACATGTGCATAACTATAGATAAATCCGACAGGAGAGTTGAGTCCATCTTTGAAATGCAAGAGAAAGGTCACAATATAATATTGCAGTTTAGGCGCAATTTAGATTTTGGCCACTAGATGGCAGCAGTATGTGTGCAAAGTTTCAGATTGATCCAGTGAAGCATTGCAATACTGGACTATTTTGTATCAAGTCTGCCCAAATGTGCCGAATTGGTCAATTGATACATTTGATACATAACTATAAAGAACATACAAAAATGATGTGGTAATACAAAATGTAAGTTTACACACTCCCAGGAATGTCATACATGATGAATCATTAGCTTATACACTAACTTCCACACATCTAGATGGCCGTGCGGGGTGGGTGTGGAGCCAGAGACAGCAAGGGTTCAAATTGTAGAATCCAGTTCCTACATTTGAATAACAAAATTGATTTTATCAAACAAAACTATGCTATATTCTATCTCTGGGACCCTCAGGATGACAAATCAGAGCAAGATTACTGAATGTAAGTACATTATTTACCTTCAGAGGGGAATGTATCAAACCATTTGCCGTGCTAAGTTTTTTTTTTGTGCACTCACCTCAAACAATAGCATGGTGTTTTTTCACTGTAATAGCTACTGTAAATTGGACAGTGCAGTTAGATTAACAAGAATGTAAGCTTTCTGCCCATATAAGACATGTCTATGTCCTGGAAAGTTTGCTGTTACATACAACAGTCATACTAATCACATTAGCGCACGTTAGCTCAACCGTCCCGTATACGGGACACCGATCCCGTAGAGGTTAAAAAACGAATGTTAGGCTATTTTCTGGCAATTGTGCCAGATGTTAACACTACAAACCGTTATAAATGGCCCATTTGCGAGATTGACTTGTCATTTCAATAGCCTCACATAGACTACAGACTAAAATCTGTATTTATGATTGTAATTCAACTTTGCAACGGTTTGCTTGGATAAAGACAGGTAGCCTATAGCCCCTGATAGGCTTAGATCTAATTTCAGATAGTCTACAGTAAACTGAATGATTTAGCAGCTTGCTTAGTTCAAATTAACAGACACATTTATTCAGCATGAATAGCGAGGCGATTTGGAGGTAAGACTGCTTGTATTTCCCAATAGCCTGCTGGAATAGGTTACTGAGGATGGGGTCATAATTTCAATCACTGAATTAAATATTAATAATATGTATATGAACTGAATATGCTTGTCAACAACCAGTGTTTTTTTTATTTATTATCTTGTAGCCTAATCTGACTACTGTTATCGTCAATCTAATGCGTTCTAACAACTGATCAACAATTGCGATAGAGCTTTGATAACTTCCAATTTAATTAACTAAACATGTCCATTAATAATTGCATAATAACACAAGGCTACAACAACAATAAACTGAAGTTATATGCTATTTATTAAATTGGTTTGCCAGCTCCAGGTAGGCTACACAAGTGGCACATTGATTTGCAATGACTCCAGTGATGTCGTCATTTCAACACATTTATTGTATCAAATGGTAGCCTACAGTCGCCTACAACAGCATATAAATTAATAGGCTACATTGTTGGCCAACAGAGGCAAATCTATTATTCTCCACATTTAATGTCAGTTTCATTGAGGACTTTTCCCTCATAAAAAGAACCATGCGAGGGAGTTCCAGAACTTCCATTTCAAATTTCCACTCGGGCAGCTGCCAAGACCCAAGAACTGAGCATGCATAAAATACTTCGATTGATACCGTTTCTGTAAGCAAAGTCAACATCATAATGCATTTTAAACCACCTCTGAGCGAATGTATGTAATGTGCGCCCAAAGTCGTTTTCCAGTGCTTCGTCTCCATTATTACTTGATGTGCATCAGTTCTAGCGTGTTAATATGTTTTATGGAAAAAGGGTTGGAAATAGGTGTCTCCATAATGACAATATAAATAGCCTACCTATAACTGGCAAATAAATGTCATGACGTGTGCACGTGCTGCTCTCTCTCTCCTCTCCCTCACGTGACTCAGCCAATAGCTGTAGTGCTCTCTCAATACTCACACACCCCGCCGGCCCTCCCAACCACTCACTCACTCAGTAACAGCCTGCCTCACTGCCTGACAGTCAGCAGCAGGTCACAGTGAAATATATATATTTTTAAGAGCAATGCCATGGCAGCCGCGCTGCAAATTAGAAATAGCCCAAAAACCGGCAACCAGCGACCAATACATTTTCAACCGCGACAGCGTTTTCAAAGTAGCCCAATTTGCGGGAAAAGCACAGACATGGCAACCCTGGCTGCACTCACCACCCTCTGTAGGGCCTTGCAGTCGGGTGCCTTGCAGTTGCCGTACCAAGCAGTGATTCTCTCAATGGTGGAGTTGTATAATTTTTTGAGGATCTGAGGGTCCATGCAAATCTTTTCAGCCTCCTGAGGGGGAAGAGGCACTGTTGTGCCCTCTTCACAACTGTGTGGGTGTGTGTGGACCATGTTAATTCCTTAGTGATGTGGAAACAGAGGAACTTGAAGCTCTTGACCTGCTCCACCACAGCCTCCACTACAGCCCCATCATTTCCTGTAGTCCACGATCAGCTCCTTTGTCTTGCTGATGTTGAGGGAGAGGTTGTTGTCCTGGCACAACATTGCCAGGTCTCTGAGCTCCTCCCTATAGGCTGCCTCATTGTCGTTGTTGATCAGTCCTATCACCATTGTGTCATCAGCAAACTTGATGATGGTGGTATAAGAATTGGAGAGGGTCCAGGGTGTCTGGGATGATGGTGTTGATGTGAGCCATGACCAGCCTCAAAGCATTTCATAGCTATAGATGTGAGCGCTACGGGGCAATAGTCATTTAGGCAGGTTACCTTGGCGTTCTTGGGCATGGAGACTATGGTGGTCTGCTTGAAACAGGTTGGTATTACAGACTGGGTCAGGGATAGGTTGAAAATTTCAGTGAAGACACTTGCCAGCTGGTCAGCTCATGCTCTGAGTACGTGTCCTGGTATTCCGTCTGGCCCCGTAGCCTTCCAAATGTTAACCTGTTTAAAGGTTTTACTCATTTACATTTAAGTCATTTAGCAGACGCTCTTATCCAGAGAGACTTACAAATTGGTGCATTCAACTTAGGATAGCCAGTGGGACAACCACCGCCTTTTTTTATTTATTTTTATGGGGGGGGTTAGAAGGATTACTGTTATACTATTCCAGGTATTCCTTAAAGAGGTAGGGTTTAAAGTGTCTCGGCTACGGAGAGCGAGATCACACAGTCGCCCAGAACAGCTGGTACTCTCATGCATGGTTCAGTGTTGCTTGCCTCGAAGCAAAAATGCGACTCCTCGACAGATACAGATGATTTATGCTTTTCACGACGGACTGGTAAGTGTGGAAAGCGATCTGTTGAAGTCGATAAATGACAAACAGGGCATACTAGAATAAGTCAGTAAGGATGTAAGGAGTTGAAGGCGAGCCTTGAAATGAGTGACGAAAAAGATGCGATAATGGAGAAAGATACAAAAAAGCTAAAAGGGACAATCACTAAGATAGAAACGGACGTTATTGAACTTAAAAAGGAGAACAACTTTCTGAGAAGCCTTACTAGACATACTGACTAGATCTTACAGGTATCCAAGAAAAAGAAGGAGAGGTTACCGAAAAAATTGTGAAGGACTTCTTCCTTACAGCGCTTCAAATCCCACTCGATGCTGTCGATAAAATCCAGCTCAAACGTGTACACCGTTTCGGACAAAGAGGACAGAGATATGAGCTCCAATCGTTGCCAAATTTGCTTTCTTTAAGGATAAAGTAATGGTTAAAAGCCTAGGTAACAGACTTGCTGGCACGAAAATAGGCATGAATGATCAGTTCCCGAGGGAGATTGCAGAACGCCGCAAAGTTCTCTACGCAATCTTCAAGGAAAATAGATTAAAAGGAAAGTGTGTTGCTCTTGTAGTCGATAAACTGTATATTGACAACCAAATGTTCCGCAACACAAAGACTACTCCATGGCTATTCTGAAAGTTCTAATAGAGGAGTCGAATAATGGAACACCCAATACTAGGCATGCTAGGGATTGTAATAATAAAACACATTTATATTATTTATAGTATTTATTAAAGGGATAATATGGCATTACAAGAAAGGATAACTAGCGAAATAATACATCTTCAAATATAACTAATTAGAACACAAAAGTACTCAATCAACATAGTGAAGATAGAAACATTCAGTCTTTTTATACACACACATACACACACACGCACGTTGTTATCATAGCCTACTCCTTGCTCAGGCATGCTGCATTTTTTCTCTATTCCCATACATAGTTATCGCTGTTCTCACAATATTCTGCAAGCCTCTCAATCCCCCTCCCTGTGTGGGGACATCTGTTTTTGTGTCACGATCGTCGGGAACAGAGGACCAATGCGCAGCATTATTTGCGAACATGCTTTTATTTATGATTACACGAAAATAACAAAATCGATACGTGACGTCCAAAGGTGCAAAACACAAACCTACACAGGAACAAGATCCCACAAATACTGTGGAAAAACAGACTGTTTAAATATGGTTCCCAATCAGAGACAACCAGCAACAGCTGACACTCGTTGCCTCTGATTGAGAACCACTCTGGCCAACATAGAAACACAATAACTAGAACACCCTAGAAACACAGAACTAGAACAACAAAAGAACACTCACACCCTGGCTCAACATACAAGCGTCCCCAGAGCCAGGGCGTGACAGTAACCCCCCCCCAAAGGCGCGGACTCCGACCGCGCCACCAGAACACCACAGGGGAGGGACCGGGTGGGCACTCCGCCTTGGCGGCGGATCCGGCTCCGGGCATGATCCCCACTCCCTCTCTAACCCCCCACCGTACCCCTGGTCCGGTCTGGCCCTGCTGGCCGGAGCTGGACTGAACACTGGTGGAGCAGATTGCTCTAGCTCCGGCGTGGAGCAGCTGACCGGTGCCGGACCAGGCACCGGTGGAACAGGCACAAGCTGTGCCGGACTGACGACGCACACCACTGGCTTGGTGTGGGGAGCAGGAACAGGCCGAGCCGGGCTGGCGACGCGCACCATTGGCTTGGTGCGGAGAGCAGTAATGGACCGGGCCGGGCTGGCGACGCGCACCATTGGCTTGGTGCGGGGAGCAGGAACAGGCCGGGCCTGGCTGGCGACGCGCACCATTGGCTTGGTGCGGGGAGCAGGAACAGGCCGGGCTGGCGACGCGCACCATTGGCTTGGTGCGGGGAGCAGGAACAGGCCGGGCCGGGCTGGCGACGCGCACCATTGGCTTGGTGCGGGGAGCAGAACGGGCCGGGCTGGCGACGCGCACCATAGGCTTGGTGCGGGGAGCAGGAACAGGCCGGACTGGGTTGGCGACGCGCACCACAGGCTCGGTGCGAGGGACAGGAACAGGCCGGACCGTACTGGGGACACACACCACTGGCCCTACGCGGGGATCAGGAACGGGCCGGACCGGACTGGTAACACACCCAATACCTCTCGCCGTGCCTCTACACTTTCCTTCCCCTTTGTGACCAGCGGCCCCCGTAACCTGGCGGCCTCCTCTGCCAACCCGCTGGACCGCTCTATTGCGGCCTCCTGCTGCCCCGTCGTCCACGGCGTGAGCCCCCCCCTAAAAAATTTCTGGGCGGCTCTCCTCTTGGACCAGGCCTCCATGTCTCTAGCCAGACACTCACTCCACTGCTTCAAAGTCCAACCTCTCTGCTCTTCACTTGGCTTGACCCAGTCGAGGTTGCAACGGAGATCCGCTAGAGATTCCCCTGGCGATGGCTCCTGGACACGCTGCTTGGTCCAGTTTTGGTGGGATCTTCTGTCACGATCGTCGGGAACAGAGGACCAATGCGCAGCGTTATTTGCGAACATGCTTTTATTTATGATTACACTAACAAAATAACAAAATCGATACGTGCCGTCCAAAGGTGCAAAACACAAACCTACACAGGAACAAGATCCCACAAATACTGTGGAAAAACAGACTGTTTAAATATGGTTCCCAATCAGAGACAACCAGCAACAGCTGACACTCGTTGCCTCTGATTGAGAACCACTCTGGCCAACATAGAAACACAATAACTAGAACACCCTAGAAACACAAAACTAGAACAACAAAAGAACACTCACACCCTGGCTCAACATACAAGCGTCCCCAGAGCCAGGGCGTGACATTTTGAAACCGGTCTCCTGTTATTGGTTTCAACGTTTGCACTTCTGCTTGCCTAATTACAAGACACAAATATTCTGTTGCTGGGCAAATATGCATCTTATATAAGCACATATGATTAACTCTCTAAGCTCTAGTCTACATTATTACTTTAACTGAGGGTGTGACATTTTAGTCATATCTTACTCACACATTTCTTTATCACTTGACAAAAATGTAATGCAATGGCAATCCGGGTTTTAGGTAATAATCCGTTGCATGAACTGCCAACTTTATTACGCATATTAATTGTTCATTATGGAAATTAAGATATGCAAGATATTTGAATAGATACAGTGAGGGAAAAAAGTATTTGATCCCCTGCTGATTTTGTGTGTTTGCCCACTGACAAAGAAATGATCAGTCAGTTTATTTGGACAATGAGAGACAGAATAACAACAAAATAATCCAGAAAAATGCATGTGAAACATTTTATAAATTGATATGCATTTTAATGAGGGAAATAAGTATTTGACCCCCTCTCAATCAGAAAGATTTCTGGCTCCCAGGTGTCTTTTATACAGATAAGGAGCTGAGATTAGGAGCACACTCTTAAAGGGAGTGCTCCTAATCTCAGCTTGTTACCTGTATAAAAGACACCTGTCCACAGAAGAAATCAATCAATCAGATTCCAAACTCTCCACCATGGCCAAGACCAAAGAGGTCTCCAAGGATGTCAGGGACAAGATTGTAGACCTACACAAGGCTGGAATGGGCTACAAGACCATCGCCAAGCAGCTTGGTGAGAAGGTGACAACAGTTGGTGCGATTATTCTCAAATGGCAGAAACACAAAAAAACTGTCAATCTCCCTCGGCCTGGGGCTCCATGCAATATCACACCTCGTGGAGTTGCAATGATCATGAGAATGGTGAGGAATCAGCCCATAACTACACGGGAGGATCTTGTCAATGATCTCAAGGCAGCTGGGACCATAGTCACCAAGAAAACAATTGGTAACACACTGCGCCGTGAAGGACTGAAATCCTGCAGCGCCCGCAAGGTCCCCCTGCTCAAGAAAGCACATATACATGCCGTCTGAAGTTTGCCAATGAACATCTGAATGATTCAGAGGAGAACTGGGTGAAAGTGTTGTGGTCAGATGAGACCAAAATCGAACTCTTTGGCATCAACTCAACTCACTGTGTTTGGAGGAGGAGGAATGCTGCCTATGACCCCAAGAACACCAACCCCACTGTCAAACATGGAGGTGGAAACATTATGCTTTGGGGGTGTTTTTCTGCTAAGGGGACAGGACAACTTCACCACATCAAAGGGACGATGGACGGGGCCATGTACTGTCAAATCTTGGGTGAGAACCTCCTTCCCTCAGCCAGGCAATCGAAAATGGGTCGTGGATGGGTATTTGATAGATTAATTATTAATGACTAATTATTACACCCTGAAACTGTGTATAATGTCTTAGAAATGTGTGAGTGTAGGACCAGTAAAGGCTATGGCATTGAGCCACTATTTAGCAATGTGAGTAAGAGTTAGGCCAGACAACAAAGACAACTGAGAAACTAAGATAAAGAGGCCTCCCAATTTAGGGAGGGGAGAAACTGTTATGAAAACATGGTGCAGAATATTGTGAGAACGGCAATAACTGAGTAAAGCAGGGAGTAGGATATGTGTGTGTATGTGTGTATGTATGTGTGTATATGTGTGTGTGTGTGAACTGAAGGTCAGTAGAGCAGTTTTAGAGTGGAAAACTACAGCCCGCCTACAGAGGGGAGGGATTTCTTTTTGTATGACGTATGAGTATAAAAGATGGACTCTGAAATTGTGATGGCAGAATTCTCAATGAATAAATATCTCTGACTATGCAGACCGGGACTCTGGCCGTTACTTAAATCCCAAAAAGACTTACAACCTTTTGGGAGACGCACAGAGAAACTGAAATAGTTTGTTAAATAATTCACTTAACAGCTTGGTCCTTCTGAGCCGGACTCCAATACCCTGTTTCTGTCATTCCAGGTAACTCTGAAAACCGTCGACGGGCGAATGATACATTCGTAAATAGAAAGTCCTGCCCTTTGACATTAAGGGTTAAAACAGGCCAGAGGACACCTGATTAATGACAGAGACGGTGACGGAATCCAAACCTACATTGAATCTCGGCTGCAAGGATAAGGTCAGTAGTCTTTATTCATTAACTTGGTGAAATTGATTTGAGGACTTGCTAAAATATTGAAAAGTAGCAAATTGATCAATGCGTAGCCATTTTAAGTGAAATGTGGGGTTGACTGTCAGGAATTATCAAGATTACATTGTGAGGATAGACTCCTCCGTAGAGTAGGAGATAATTCTGGGGGACTAGTCAACCTGGTGGTGGGTCCGTAATGATTCACGGTAATAGGCCATTACCAAAAGAAACTACCCGGTGTTGAAATAGAAGGAACTATTAAAAGTACACCTATGGGATGTAACCTGTAAGAGATTATTGAACAGTCAACAAATAATCCGGGTTAAACAAATACAAAAAGTACACCAGAAGGAATTAGTAGCATGTGTGAGAAATAGAATATTAGTAGTCAAAAGTCACAAACAACTGTAGATTTTGCTGTAACTCTATCCGTTCTGGAGCCTTATAAACTCCAGGTTACCGATACAACACCAATAATCATGTAAGGTTGTATACGTGTGAGACCTAATGTTTGCTCAAAAGTCACATGAATAATTCCAGGTGGTTGTATAGAGGAGGGAGAACCCATTCCTGTTGTATGAGACTGTCAGGAATTATCAAGATTACATTGTGGGGATCAATCCCTCTGTAAAAGTATGAGATAATTCTGGGGGACTAGTCAAGACTACATATACAGGGAGGGGTGGTTCCAGGTGGTTGTATAGAGGAGGGAGAACCCATTCCTGTTGTATGAGACTGTCAGGAATTATCAAGATTACATTGTGGGGATCAATCCCTCTGTAAAAGTATGAGATAATTCTGGGGGACTAGTCAAGACTACATATACAGGGAGGGGTGGTTCCAGGTGGTTGTATAGAGGAGGGAGAACCCATTCCTGTTGTATGAGACTGTCAGGAATTATCAAGATTACATTGTGGGGATCAATCCCTCTGTAAAAGTATGAGATAATTCTGGGGGACTAGTCAAGATTACATATACAGGAAGGGGTGATTCAAGGTGTTGTTGTGTGAAGCTATTTTGAATTACTTGTTAAATTGACTTGTTATATAGAAGAGGTGGCTAAGGGATTTTTAACAGTACCAACCATGGGGGGGCAAATCCTCACAAGAGGTCCCAGAATTTACTGGGGACGAGAAATACTTGATGTAATTAAAATGGAATCCAGGGATAGAAGAAATCTCCATTATGTAACCAGGTGGAGGGAGAGGTATGGTTTTGAGGGACGTCTAGACGCAGATAATTCTAAAGCCATGACAAAGTATAGAGATATTGACCTTTTGTGTCTCCCACATGTAGCCCCAGTGAGATCATATAGCAACACGTGACTTCCGTCTCGCTTCCGCATTGTCTCCGTGCTGCTGTGCTGTTTGTTGCTACTTGGCTACCTGCCAAACTATTCACGTTTTACTTTTAATAAACGTTTAATCAATCTCTGTGTTCAACAAATTTACCAACTTTTTTAGTTTTGTCCTCACTCATCTTTTTTCGTTAAACTTTTTCACCCCGGACGTTTATCCCGAGACAGAAGAGTCATTTTCCTGTGCGTTTTAGCTGCCAACTTTACGTTATTTTCCTTTTTTCCATCGCAACTTTTTTCCCTTATTCAACTTTTTCACTCCGGACGCTTTATCTGGACATGGTTCATCAACATCTTCAACAGCCGAAGCTAAGTAGTAACATTAACATGATGTCTTCTAATTGCAGTCACTGTACTCATAATATACAGGAGAATTCTCGCCTTACGGCGAGAATAGCTGTGCTACAAGCCCAGCTTCAGACGCAATCGTTAGGCAAGGGTAATATCAGTGTAGGAAAGGAAGAAACAGCGTCTGTGCCACCAGTAAGTACAGACAGTAACGTTAGTATAAATCCCCCGCACAGTCCCCGCAGCCGGACAATTTTCTCATGGCTTCTGGAGGGAAATACTGTTGGAATGCTCAACCGGTGTCGCTCATTCAGCCGACAGAAACCTTCAACCGGTTTTCCCCATTATGTAGCGAGTCGGAGTCTGAGTCTGAGTCTTCTCTAGTCTCTACTCCTCCCGTTACGGGGTCTGAGACTCGAAGGCTCCCACCATTAGCTCTGACAAATTGAAAACCCTAGTCATTGGCGACTCCATTACCAGCAGTATTAGACTTAAAACGAATCACCCAGCGATCATACACTGTTTACCAGGGGGCAGGGCTACCGACGTTAAGGCTAATCTAAAGATGGTGCTGGCTAAAGCTAAAACTGGCGAGTGTAGAGAGTATAGAGATATTGTTATCCACGTCGGCACCAACGATGTTAGGATGAAACAGTCAGAGGTCACCAAGTGCAACATAGCTTCAGCGTGTAAATCAGCTAGAAAGATGTGTCGGCATCGAGTAATTGTCTCTGGCCCCCTCCCAGTTAGGGGAAGTGACGAGCTCTACAGCAGAGTCTCAGCACTTAATCGCTGGTTGAAAACTGTTTTCTGCCCCTCCCAAAAGATAACATTTGTGGATAATTGGCCCTCTTTCTGGGACTCACCCACAAACAGGACCAAGCCTGACCTGCTGAGGAGTGACGGACTCCATCCTAGCTGGAGGGGTGCTCTCCTCTTATCTACCAACATAGATAGGGCTCTAACTCCTCTAGCCCCACAGTGAAATAGGGTGCAGGCCAGGCAGCAGGCTGTTAGCCAACCTGCCAGCTTAGTGGAGTCTGCCAATAGCACAGTCAGTGTAGTCAGCTCAGCCATACCCATTGAGACTGTGTCTGTGCCTCGACCTAGGTTGGGCAAAACTAAACATGGCGGTGTTCACCCTAGCAATCTTATTAGGATAAAGACCTCCTCCATTCCTGCCATTATTGAAAGAGATCGTGATACCTCACATCTCAAAATAGGGTTACTTAATGTTAGATCCCTCACTTCAAAGGCAGTCATAGTCAATGAACTAATCACTGATCATAATCTTGATGTGATTGGCCTGACTGAAACATGGCTTAAGCCTGATGAATTTGCTGTGTTAAATGAGGCCTCACCTCCTGGTTACACTAGTGACCATATTCCCCGTGCATCCCGCAAAGGCGGAGGTGTTGCTAACATTTACGATAGCAAATTTCAATTTACAAAAAAAAAAATGGCGTTTTCATCTTTTGAGCTTCTAGTCATGAAATCTATGCAGCCTACTCAATCACTTTTTATAGCTACTGTTTACAGGCCTCCTGGGCCATATACAGCGTTCCTCTCTGAGTTTCCTGAATTCCTATCAGACCTTGTAGTCATAGCAGATCATATTCTAATTTTTGGTGATTTTAATATTCACATGGAGAAGTCCACAGACCCACTCCAAAAGTCTTTCGGAGCCATTATCGACTCAGTGGGTTTTGTCCAACATGTCTCTGGACCTACTCACTGCCACAGTCATACTCTGGACCTAGTTCTGTCCCATGGAATAAATGTTGTAGATCTTAATGTTTTTCCACAAAATCCTGGACTATCGGACCACCATTTTATTACGTTTGCAATCGCAACAAATAATCTGCTCAGACCCCAACCAAGGAGCATCAAAAGTCGTGCTATAAATTCTCAGACAACACAAAAATTCATTGATGCCCTTCCAGACTCCTTCTGCCTACCCAAGGACGTCAGAGGACAAAAATCAGTTAACCACTTAACTGAGGAACTCAATTTAACCTTGCGCAATACCCTAGATGCAGTTGCACCCCTAAAAACGAAAAACATTTGTCATAAGAAACTAGCTCCCTGGTATACAGAAAATACCCGAGCTTTGAAGCAAGCTTCCAGGAAATTGGAACGGAAATGGCGCCACACCAAACTGGAAGTCTTCCGACTAGCTTGGAAAGACAGTACCGTGCAGTACCGAAGAGCCCTCACTGCTGCTCGATCATCCTACTTTTCCAACTTAATCGAGGAAAATAAGAACAATCCAAAATTTATTTTTGATACTGTTGCAAAGCTAACTAAAAAGCAGCATTCCCCAAGAGAGGATGGCTTTCACTTCAGCAGTGATAAATTCATGAACTTCTTTGAGGAAAAGATCATGACCATTAGAAAGCAAATTACGGACTCCTCTTTGAATCTGCGTATTCCTCCAGGGCTTAGCTGTCCTGGATCTGCACAGACTCTGCGAGGGCCTGGGATCGGGAGAGACACTTAAGTGTTTTAGTACTATATCTCTTGACACAATGATGAAAATAATCATGGCCTCTAAACCTTCAAGCTGCATACTGGATCCTATTCCTACTAAACTGCTGAAGGAGCTGCTTCCTGTGCTTGGCCCTCCTATGTTGAACATAATAAACAGCTCTCTATCCACCGGATGTGTACCAAACTCACTAAAAGTGGCAGTGATAAAGCCTCTCTTGAAAAAGCCAAACCTTGACCCGGAAAATATAAAAAACTATCGGCCTATATCGAATCTTCCATTCCTCTCAAAAATTTTTTGAAAAAGCTGTTGCGCAGCAACTCACTGCCTTTCTGAAGACAAACAATGTATACGAAATGCTTCAGTCTGGTTTTAGACCCCATCATAGCACTGAGACTGCACTTGTGAAGGTGGTAAATGACCTTTTAATGGCGTCAGACCGAGGCTCTGCATCTGTCCTCGTGCTACTAGACCTTAGTGCTGCCTTTGACACCATCGATCACCACATTCTTTTGGAGAGACTGGAAACCCAAATTGGTCTACACGGACAAGTTCTGGCCTGGTTTAGATCCTACCTGTCGGAAAGATATCAGTTTGTCTCTGTGAATGGTCTGTCCTCCGACAAATCAACTGTACATTTCGGTGTTCCTCAAGGTTCCGTTTTAGGACCACTATTGTTTTCACTATATATTTTACCTCTTGGGGATGTTATTCGAAAACATAATGTTAACTTTCACTGCTATGCGGATGACACACAGCTGTACATTTCAATGAAGCATGGTGAAGCCCCAAAATTGCCCTCGCTAGAAGCCTGTGTTTCAGACATAAGGAAGTGGATGGCTGAAAACTTTTTACTTTTAAACTCGGACAAAACAGAGATGCTTGTTCTAGGTCCCAAGAAACAAAGAGATCTTCTGTTAAATCTGACAATTCATCTTGATGGTTGTAAAGTCGTCTCAAATAAAACTGTGAAGGACCTAGGCGTTACTCTTGACCCTGATCTCTCTTTTGACGAACATATCAAGACTGTTTCAAGGACAGCTTTTTTCCATCTACGTAACATTGCAAAAATCAGAAATTTTCTGTCCAAAAATGATGCAGAAAAATTAATCCATGCATTTGTTACTTCTAGGTTAGACTACTGCAATGCTCTATTTTCCGGCTACCCGGATAAAGCACTAAATAAACTTCAGTTAGTGCTAAATACGGCTGCTAGAATCCTGACTAGAACCAAGAAATTTGATCATATTACTCCAGTGCTAGCTTCCCTACACTGGCTTCCTGTTAAGGCAAGGGCTGATTTCAAGGTTTTACTGTTAACCTATAAAGCGTTACATGGGCTTGCTCCTACCTATCTTTCCGAGTTGGTCCTGCCGTACATACCAATACGTACGCTACGGTCACAAGACGCAGGCCTCCTAATTGTCCCTAGAATTTCTAAGCAAACAGCGGGAGGCAGGGCTTTCTCCTATAGATCTCCATTTTTATGGAACAGTCTGCCCTACCCATGTGAGAGACGCAGACTCGGTCTCAACCTTTAAGTCTTTACTGAAGACTTATCTCTTCAGTAGGTCATATGATTGAGTGTAGTCTGGCCCAGGAGTGTGAAGGTGAACGGAAAGGCTGGAGCAACGAACAGCCCTTGCTGTCTCTGCCAGGCCGGTTCCCCTCTCCACTGGGGTTCTCTGCCTCTAACCCTGTTGCAGGGGCTGAGTCACTGGCTTGCTGGTGCTCTTTCATGCCGTCCCTGGGAGGGGTGCGTCACTTGAGTGGGTTGAGTTACTGACGTGATCTTCCTGTCTGGGTTGGCGCCCCCCTTGGTTTGTGCTGTGGTGGAGACCTCTGTGGGCTATACTCGGCCTTGTCTCAGGATTGTAAGTTGGTGGTTGGGGATATCCCTCTAGTGGTGCGGGGGCTGTGCTTTGGCGGAGTGGGTGGGGTTATATCCTTCCTGTTTGGCCCTGTCCGGGGTTTCTTCGGATGGGGCCACAGTGTCTCCCGGACCGCTCCTGTCTCAGCCTCCAGTATTTATGCTGCAGTAGTTTATGTGTCGGGGGGCTGGGGTTAGTTGGTTATACCTGGAGTACTTCTCCTGTCTTATCCAGTGTCCTGTGTGAATTTAAGTATGCTCTCTCTAATTCTCTCGTTCTCTCTTTCTCTCTGAGAACCTGAGCCCTAGGACCATACGTCAGGACTACCGGGCATGATGACACCTTGCTGTCCCCAGTCCGCCTGGCCTTGCTGCTATTCCAGTTTCAACTGTTCTGCCTGCGGCTACGAAACCCTACCTGTCCCAGACCTGCTGTTTTCAACTCTTAATGATCGGCTATGAAAAGCCAACTGAGATTTATTCCTGATTATTATTTGACCATGCTTGTCACTTATGAACATTTTTGAACATCTTGGCATGGTTCTGTTATAATCTCCACCCGGCACAGCCAGAAGAGGACTGGCCACCCCTCATAGCCTGGTTCCTCTCTAGGTTTCTTCCTAGGTTTTGCCTTTCTAGGGAGTTTTTCCTAGCCACCGTGCTTCTACACCTGCATTACTAGCTGTTTGGGGTTTTAGGCTGGGTTTCTGTACAGCACTTCGAGATATTAGCTGATGTAAGAAGGGCTATATAAAATAAAATTGATTGATTGATTGATTGAGATAAACTCGAATCCATGCTTAAACAGATACATAAGGTGTGTAAAGGAGAAATAAGCAGTGAGAGAGAGAGAGAGTAGGAGGGGGCCAGTACCCACTGATAGCCTTACCTAATCTATTGGCGGGGAATGAAAGGGGCCCCAGCAACCTTAGATGTATACAGTAATAATAATAATATGCCATTTAGCAGACAGGCCATGAACACAGAGGACGTGGCCAGAGCGGTAGAAGGAATGACCCACCCCGAAACAGGAATAGTAAGGTTTGGGCTGCCGTTAGAGGGCAGTGGGTTTCAGGGGATGCCCAGAGGACACTTTGCCATGGGCCGATTACGGAGAGTATGTTGGGAAAATAACTGAATTGTGTAATAGCCTCAGAGAGACATGCAATCCATCATGAGCAGAATAACAGACAGGACAGAGCCAAGAAAGAAGAGGAAGATGCAGAGTAACTAATTGCCACTCTGGGAGAGATGGCGGGTAGAACTAGAAACTTAGGAGAGAGAGGAGATAAGGCAGGAAGAAAAGAGAAGTGAGTGAGAGGGAAAGAGAAGTGAAGGTTGAGGTCTCCGTGCCTCCCCCAGAGCAGAGGGCAGAAAGGTTATATCCAAACTTGGCAGACCAGGCATGGAGAGAAAATCCAGATGATGAATACGTAGGGAGGAGAAGGAGAGTGCAGGGGAATAATGTTGCCCCCCCCACCGGCCCCACCTCCCTATGAGGAAGAAGGGGCTGGAGGAGGAAGGGAAGATGAAGGTGAGGAAGAGCCAGAGGTAGAGGAGTACAGGACAAGGCCAGAGAAAGTCAGACAGGAGAGAAAAGAGAGAAAAGAGAGAAGAGAGAGAGAGAGAAGTCCATCCCCCAGCTTTGAGCGTGAGGAAGAGGAAGATAAGGCGTGACTAGTCCTTGAGGGAGAAATAGTAGACTCTAGTGGGGGAAGACTAAGGAACCCTTTGATCCAAATTGTGAGGTGTTTGAATTGGCTACTATTGACTTAGCACTTCAACAGGAACAGAAACCTTATTTGACATTGACAGTAATGGGTATGAAAATTAAATTCCTTTGTGATACGGGGAGCCTGCAGGACAGCAACCTGTGCAACAGACAAGCCAGATGGAGTCAGGATTGATGGGGAGAAAATCATAGTGCGATCTGCCTCTGGTCATCAATTTATTGAAAGGTTATCAGCCCCAATAACCCTAAAACATGACCAATCAGGATGAGAGGCAACCATACCCATCCTGATATCTAAGCTGTGTCGGGTAAATTTACTAGGACGTGATGTAATGACTAAATTGAATGTGGCTGTCATTTCCGCTGAGAGGGGAATGAAAGTACACATAGTCAGAGACAATATGGTGGTCTGTGGGGAAGGGGAGCCATGTTATTGGTATAGGCAAGATTTGTTTAGGGGGGGAATAACTGATATTCCCCGAACCTTGATGGAACTTGCTGATGATGTAGTACCAGGCCCCACTAAAATGTCCCCCGATGACCTACACTGTACTCTCTGGTATAACAAACACCCAGGTCCAGATGCAATCTATGAGAAAGCATTATTTAAAACCACAGAAAGGACTATAGCCTTGAAATGGTTTCACTATGACAACACCCACGCAGTAGTGGAGGTGGAACTAGGGCCCCAAAGTCAGAGACTGTTCAGGGAAATATGGAGCCCACATGTCCCTAGCAAAGGAGCCAGCAGAGGACTGGAAAGACATGGGCCAGTGGGTATCCAAGGGTAAGAGGATCACTGATTGGGTCAATATTGTGAGTGGCGATCAACACAGCCCATCCACAGATAGTACATTTAGATGAGAATAGCAGATGCTGAGGAGAGGAATACCTGTTGACAGAACAACAGGAGTCAGATTTAAAAGAAGTTCCAGAGCATTTGTGGTCCCGGGGTCCAGCAGACGTAGGATTAATAAAAGGGGTAATTCCAGTACAGGTGATACCCAAATCTAATCATAGGCCATATCAGAAGCAATACCCTATGAAACCAGAAGCAATACAATGTTTGCAGTTTACCAAGAGCAGATTGGGAGGGACCTTGAGGGAGGGCCAATTCCCGGGGAGATAGTGAGGCCAGAAACAAAGGTGCAGTGTCCTGGAAATCACAGTCTGTTTTGTTTTTTTCAGTTCTGCTGGGAGTACATTGGATGATGGGGTTTTGTGTTGAATTAGAGACAGTGAGACTATTAGTCAATACCTAGGAGAGAAGAGAGGTTACGGTAGCAAAGACAGACAAGAAGGAAATGGTAATAGTGGAGACAGGAGTGAGTGGAAGTGTTACAATTGTGACAAAACGGGACATTTTGCTAGAGAATGTGAGGAACCGTGTAGTTACTGTGCAAGGAAAGGGCACCAGTTAAGAAACTGTAGGCAGAAGGGGAAGAGAGAAATCAGGAGTCCTCATGACCTGGCTGTTTGGTTGTTGTTTTTTAATTGGGGTTTTCAAATAAAAAACAACACACCTAGTATGATGTTTATAAAGCCTTGTTGTTTCAATTTTGGGATGTTTTCAGCAGGTCAAGGGTGATAGGTCTTAGAGGAGCACACATTGAATTTTATGGAGTTTTTTAGGTTTTGGCTGAGTTTGGGGTATATATGATTTCTTATGAGAATGAATGTCATGAGGATTAATGAACACTTGGGATAAGTAACATTTATTAAATATTTAGAATAATGGTAATGTTTGGTATACTATGGGATGGAATTTCAATTGCCTCTGAACTCTGTTTTAACTTTCTGGTGTTAATTAATCATCCACACTGGTAAATTCTAAAGGCATGAGAGGAGGACTTTAAGATAGTTTATTTTACCAATAAATAAAAATAAGGGATGGCAATTGGATGATAAATTACCAATATTACCTAAGTGATTGTTAGGTAGGTGATAATATTGACACATGGGCAGTGACATGTGTCAAAAGGAGGGATGGATGGTAGAACAGATTAGACAACACTTTGTTGCACATGGGATTACTAATTATAAAAAAAAAAAAAGATGTGTTATCTGTGCTCAAAATAATCACCAGGGCAGACAAAGGGCACCTCAGGGTGAGTATCCTCCGGCTAAGTACCCTTTCCAGCAATTGGAAATGGATTTTATAGAGTTATCACGGAGTGAATGGAAGACATTTAGAGTAACCCCAGATAAAGATGGGTTATCCCCCTTTGAGAAAGTGTTTGGAAGACCTTACAGAATGCCACAGTTGGCAGGACCAGACAGGCAGACATAGAACTAGAGAGCACCCTAGCAGAACACGTGAGAAGGTAGTTTATTAACCACACCTGTATGTCAGAGGTTTTGTGCCCCACAGGTGAACTAAAGGAGAAGGTGACCCATTCTATCTAACCAGGAGACTGGGTGTGGATCCAGTCCCTAAAGAAGAAAAACTGGAAGCAGCCCCGTTGGGAAGGTCTATATCAGGTCCTGTTGGTGACGGCCTTCGCTGTAAGAATCGCCGAAAGATCCACCTTGGTGCATGTCACTCACTGCAAAAAGGTAAACCCAGTTACACTTGACGAACAAACACAGAGTTAGGAGAAAGATCCGATCACCACTAGGGCTCGGGGGTTGGCTCCTTAACGAAGATTCCCTTACCCTGTCTGATCATCCCTGTGTGAGTTCGATAGAAGGTAAAGCAATGGGTTGGCCTCTGGCGTCTGACATATTCTCAGGGCGAGGGTGGAGATTCACAGGTCTCCCGACGGTAGGTAGCTGTCTGATTGTGGGGGCCATATTCCTAACACACACGGACCCTCCTGTTTCAGCCAGAAGTGGTAGTTAACCTAACACAAGTTGAAAAGGCATAGGAGACAGCTAGACGTAGGGAAAGGGGAAATGCTAGGGACTTTAGGGAAGGACATCACCATATGTATGTCACCATGTACATCCTGGGACTATGTAGTTGCTTATACCAAGCGGGGGGGGGGATATGTCAATCTCCATACACAGTTTAGGGACAGGTGTAGTATTGTGAAAGTAGGGAATTATATGCTAAAACAGATTACAGACCTGACAAGTGAGATATCTTCTTCAACTGGGGCACCCTATAGAGTAAACCTCTCTGAGGGAGGTAGTGAGACAGTGCAAACTATAGACCTGAAGGAAGTAGTACAGATGGAGACGGAGTAAATAGATTTTAACCTGTGGTTGGAATGGATTCAGTATACGGTCTAAAGAGGACTGTTATGCCTGTAGGACAGCCAAACCAAGGTTGACAACTACTCCGTTCCCCTTGACAGGCTTTAACTCTCTGTCAGGTTTATCCTCCATGCAAGCCACCTGGGAATGTGGTGAAAGAGTCTTA